>NW_027204159.1:0-67500 GCF_024711535.1 Dipodomys merriami | reverse complement strand
CCTCAGCCTAGGCCACATTCAGATCTTTACTGAAATTATTATGTATGGATAATGATGGCATTCATTTTTGTGGCCTAAAGATTAAATGAGATACATAATGTGTGATGTTACCTAACTTGGCTCCTAATCTGCAAAAGGGTTCTTTTCCATCTTATTATTCAGTGGTAAAAATCGAATTTTGCTTTCCAGTAAGCTTTCTAAACTAAATAATTACAGATGCTGTATAAATATTCATACAAATGGGAAGAAAATTCAGGAAAAGATACAAAGGGGCCACTTCTGTAGCACAAAGATGAAGCAACTACAGGAAGGAAGAAGAGTATAAAATTCACTAGATGAGATATTATATAAGAAATAACATATTTGAGAGAATTGTGGGCAAAAGTTTCTGCAAGATCTCAAGGGAATTAAATAGAGTAAAATGATGTCACTTGGATAGGGAAAGTTGCACCAAATTGTAAGCATCTGTTACTTTAAGAGTGATTAGGATTTTCTGTACTACTTAGGTTCTTATGCTAACCATTGGATGCCGTCACACCAAATGTTGTTGAACAGAACAGAATTAGAACAGGGATAGTATATTTTTGCAATACATACTCAGAGCAGGAGATAAACTTTTTGAAGGAGAAATGACTGGTGAATGGGCTGTCCCCCAGAGTCTAAGAGTATGATTTCCAGATAAGTACAGGAGTCAAGGTAGTGAATGGAGGTAAGTTAAGTTAATTAGGATTCTTGCAGGAAATCAGCAAGATTTCATCAGCTGATCAAGGTAGCATCACCAAAGCTTTATTGCTTTTGTTTTCTCCCTTTTGTACTGAAATTCAAAGTGGACATTTCTGAGTATGGTGCCTGCAGGCCTATGGGCTGTAACTACACCATCATTTATCATGGTTCTGAGACTGGAACTATAGCACCGACTTGCCAGGGTCTCCACTGTGTACAATGACAATCTTGGACATCTTAATCTCCATAAGTGCACAAGCCAACTTCTTATAATAAATCATGTGTGCATATTACATTAGTTTTGTTTCTGAGGAAACAATGCAGCAGTTAACCTGATAGACTGGATGAGAAAAAGTAAAGAAATTCACTTCTAATTGTGCTTATATCGTCTACATATGGGTTGTCTAGGATTATCCCAAGACCCCAGGGAAAATGTTTGGCTGATTAGGCTTAATCAGCTTTAAGATGGATTTTACAGTTTTATAACATAATTTAATATTTACTATCTCATTCAAACTTTCCAACAGCACTGTTGTGCCAATTCGATATGTATGCCAATTTTTCATAATGGGAAAGAGTTTTGAGAGGTCTTCAATACTGAGGTACTTAATTCAAGTTCCCTACCAATTACTAACTTTGTTCCAATCCACATAAAATGATATATTGTGACCTAGTTCTGATTCTTAATTCTGTGTTGCTGCTATTACATCAGTCTCTCAAGGGTTGGAAAAGTCGGTCCTCATGTCAGTTCCTAAAGCCAAATATTCAAATGTTGCATTGTGGTTATTGCATCTTCTTTTTGCCATTTTCATATCTAATTTTTTAGTAAGCTTGGCTGAGTCCCCTTCATATATGTTCACACACACACACACACACACACACACACACACACACACACACACACATTCTCAATCCATCTACTTCTCTGTATTTTCATATACTGTAGTTCAAACAACCTTCATCCATGAACTGATTTCCAAAGGAATTTGCTACTAGACATCCTTACTTCTATTTTTATTCAATGAATCCAATCTTCAGTAGTAAGAAATAAAAGTTACTTCATGTTATTCCTCTGCATAATTTATAACACTTTCCCATCACATGTCAAATGCATTTTAAATGACCTACCCTGACTTTTGTGGATGGTAGCTCACAAAATACATGCCCTGTATAGATTCCCTTCTGCTATGACATTCTCCTAATACCCTCCCCAATGGTTTTCTGTTTATTCCTGTCAAAATTAACTCTTGCTTTGGGCCCCTCTATTGGCTCTTCCTTACCTTTTCTTGACTTCTAATCATGCAAATATCAGCTTAAATGCCTCCACTTTAATGTGGGTTTTCCTGGCTACTCAGTATAGAATAGCCACCCAATCCTCAATCCTTACTGAATATGTATGGAGAAAGTATCAAAATGCCAAGTCTTGACTGGAAAAAGATATGGTTGGAGGTGTGACAGATAAATGTTAAATTAGGACTGTTCAGTGGAGCACAGATTTTAAAAAAGGAAAACCAACAGCAGGCATTTTCCTTTGGAAAAATAAAAACTTTCTCTCTAGAGAACTTTGAACAACAACCATTTTTCAAAGGGGAAGACACTGAAAAAACATAAGCTTCAGAGAGACATTGAGGGAAGTATGGTGTATATAGATTTTTATGAGGATTATTAATGGACTTCATGTCAATCCTTGAGTCAGAAACGACTTGTAATTTTACATTTATTTAATGTCTTTTTGACTTACAAAGCTTTGTTATCTAAACACTACATTAGCCAGAATGATAAATTGGTAGGAAAAGGATATGACCATTATTAACAAATATAAGGGCAATAGTAGTCAATTATTTATGAATCAGTGGGAACATCTGGAAGCTTGACCTCCTTTTGGTATTAAAAGGATTTAGAGCATTTACTGTATTTCACTATTAGTGCCACTCCAGTTATTACATGCTCTGCCAATGTTTTATATAACTGGACTGATTTCCTTCTGACTCAAGGTCAGTTGGCTGTGAAGGGATTGAGTTTTCTAGGCACTGCCTCCAGCACTTATCTCTTGTTTGCTACAGTGCCATGTTAACTAATGCTTACAAATATTGTAAAATATGTTACTGGAGAATTATATGGTATATTATGTAAGCATCAAAAAGAAGAAATATTAATTCTTAATTGTTATCTTCATATTCTTTTTTATTAACATTCCTATTTTGACACATGCATATCTGAAGGTCCACAAACTTTATATATAATTTCATTCTCCTCATTTGTACCTAAAAACTAAATCACTTTTATTCACAGAATCTTTCAGTTTGAAACAGAAGTTTTGTTTATTCAGAATTTATTTCCAATGTACTCTGCATAGTAAGTAGAGGTTAAAAAATGTTTGCTGAAGGACTGAATGACATAAGCCTCAAAATATATGCTCCTATATATGCTCAAAATAGAAGCTTCATATTCATAAGCAGGCGAATGTTCAAGTCCATCTAAGAGACTGTAACTAAGTGGATTTATTCCACTTATGTGGATAATTCCAAATCACAAACAGTCAAATTGTTTGTATTTAGTTTTGTTGCTTTTTTGCCAACATAATTCATTTTGCTTAGGCTTATTTCCATTCATAGAATATTTATCATGCATTTCCATGTATCAGACATGATGCTTTACTAGACAATAGAGGCAAAAATGATGGATACTTGATAGTTTCTTGTTCTAATGGATTTCATTTTTTTCATGTAGTCTGAACACAGAGCAACCACAGTAGGACAAATGTTTCAATGAAATAAATGAGAGATAAATGCTCTAAGTTAGATAATATAAATTAGAGACTTAAAGAAAGATGAGAGTAATGTTCTGTAATGAAAAGCAAAAACAAATGAATAAACAATCAAAATGAAATGTCTGGTTAATACAGTAATTATTTTTACTGTTTCCATGTCTTTTTTTAAACAGGGAAGCACATTATCAATATTGGAAAACAGAGTGAAAATAACAAAGCAGCAGATGTAAATCCCTAGAACGGCTGTGCAAGGTTTTCATCATTTGAAAAGTGAATGTTTCTAGCTTTGATTTAAAAAACCCACAAATATTTGGGATGACATAAACTCCTCCAAAGTGGGTAAACTGCAGAGACTTCATTCCTTGAAGTAGGAGAGAATGCATACATACTTATCCAATAGCTGTTTCACCCCTTATCCCTGCTGGAGCTTCTCTTTCTCTTGTTGCCCACGATTGTGCCCCTTCATCTGGTTGCTCTAATAATTGATGACTGGATCAGCAAGTTGACTCTGAAACCAAGAAAATGCTGTCTAAGAGCAGTATGATTGACTCAAAACTCTGTGGCTCTTGAGAGTGTTAGAATGTGAGATGTAAACATGAAGGCAACAGCTGGGTAGAGCAGAGTGAAATCGAGGTTGAGCATCATATTTGAAGAAGGCAGATTGCTGAAGCTACAACCTAATGGAATGCATATGACTAGCAGATTGGTAGAAGTCTCACAGTAAAGGAGGTTAAAGTTTTGAGGTACAGCAAGAAACAGAAGCAAAGACAAATAACAACTGAATCACCTTGACCCGGAACTCTGGAGAAGTGAGAAGTGAATGCCTACTTCCTAAGGGAAAACCTCAATTGACCAAAAATCAGCTAAACAGGTTGGTGAGAACTTTAAGGAGCACCGTGTCTAGTGGATTCAATGAAGGAGAGTAAAGACCTCTTTCTTCAATAGTAGGCCCAAGCACTTAAGAGGAAGAGCTCTTTGAGTAATAGCTTTAATTATAGGAGAAAGTGGGTTAAACTTTTCCCTTAAATTAATTACTTCTCTTCTATGTAAAAAAGTAATGCTCTGACAAATTATCAGAATGTTTTAAGTGTCTTTGTCTTTAGAAACAGTGAACTTTGGTAATGCAGACATAAGTAGTGTTATAGTAATGGTAATTCTAAACATGAGATCCTCTGATTTAATTCCTTTTTCATACTGAGAAAAGAAAGGCCTAAGGATTCCTAGGTCTTTTTTTCCCTCACAGGAGTATGTGTATCTCAGCAGAAAGATGTATAAACCAAACTCATTCTTTTTCATGATAAAATTAGTATTTGGCTGAAAGAAGGAAAGAAGCAAGGCATGAAAGAAATTCTGGATCATGAGAACAATGTTCCTAACTGGCAACAGGAGTCAAGAAAAGGAATTCTTTAAGAAAAGGAATTCTTGTGGAAGACTATGCTATGTGATAGAAAACCCCCAGATAAACAGCACTGGAGGTAAAGGCCAATGTCTTTCAAAAGATCTCTCTAAATACCATTCATTTCTCTCCTACTTTTCATTCTTGCAGGGTTCTTTATACAGCTGTATAGTGTTCCATTTCTCATATTCTAAATAGTCATAGTTCCATTACCAGGCTCACAGCTTAACTTTCTTTTCTTAATACCTTTTTATTGTAAAAATAGTGTACAGAGGGGTTACAGTTACACAAGTAAGGTAATGAGTACATTTCCTATCAAGCATTGTTTACCTCCTCCTTTGTTTTTCCCCTATCATCCCTTCCCTCCCCACCTCCCCAACTTCTCCCTCCCTCCCCCAACAAGTTGTAAAGTTAGTTTTCAACATAATGTCTTGTACATCTCATTGTTACAATGGGTCAACCTGTATCCCTATTTAAGCTTTTTGTTTTTTCCCTTCCCCTCCCCAAATTAGAAAAGTGTATATACAAGATGCAGGGCACCAGAATTAAATACAATGAAAACAGGGGTTATACCATGGGGGAAGAACATATAAAAGAAACAAAAATATCACATAGTATATTATAAGTATGTTAAAAAAAACAATAGCAAGCAAGAAAAAAAACACTTATGTCCCTGACTTGCGGTTCATTTCACTTAACATAATCTTGTCATATATATTCATGTATATATGATCATATATACATAGGTTTTTACCTTTTCTGCTTGTCCTAGACATATACTAGTTATTGCAAATAAAGGAAACCATGGGACCTATGTTTCTTTGGGCCTGGCTTACTTCACTTCATTTCATAACAAG
Source organism: Dipodomys merriami (assembly GCF_024711535.1). Taxonomy (NCBI): domain Eukaryota; kingdom Metazoa; phylum Chordata; class Mammalia; order Rodentia; family Heteromyidae; genus Dipodomys; species Dipodomys merriami. The sequence goes on along the minus strand of NW_027204159.1, from coordinate 61,754 downwards.
TGGGACAGTGTCATTCTTTCTGATGGAAATATAGAATTTCTGATGGAGGCATATATATATATATATGTACACAATGGAATATATATATATGTACACACATATACATATATACATATATATGTATATATGTATATATATATACATATATATGTATATATGTGTGTATATATATATATATATATATATATATATATATATATATATACACACCACATTTTCCTGATCCATTCATCTACTGAGAGGCATCTGAGTTGGTTCCACATCTTAGCTATGGTAAATAATGCTGCTATAAACACAGTTGTGTGGTACTAGCTTTCTTTTTTCAAAAAATTATTTTAAAAAATATTTTGTTTGTTCATTTAAATTGTATTGTAAAGGTGATATACAGAGGGATTACAGTTACATGATTCAGGTAATGTGTACTTTCCTTTCTTCCTTCCTTCCTTCCTTTCTTTCTTCCTTCCTTCCTTCCTTTCTTTCTTTCTTTCTTTTTTTTTTTTTTTTGGTCAGTTGTGGGGCTTGAACTCTGGGCCTAGGTACTGTACCTCAGCTCTTCAGCTCAAGGCTAGCTCTCTACCACTTGAGTCACAGAGCCACTTCTGGCTTTTCCTGCTTATTTGTTGCTGAAGAATCAATCACAGGGCCTCATAAAAGCACTCTACCACTGAGCCACCTTCCCAGTCTGGGTACCTTTCCTTTTGAACAGTGTCATTTCCTCCTTCATTCTCCTCCAGTTTTTCCCCTGCTGACTTTCCTACCCCCATAGTTGTATAGTTCATTTCTAACATATTGTCTAGTAGATTTCATTGCTGATATGGCTTCTCCTTCCCCTCCCCAAATCATATAAACTTATATACAAGAAAAAGGGTACATATCTTAGCTATGGTAAATAATCCTGCAATAAACATAGTTGGGCTGTTAGCTTTAGTATGGTCTTGTTTTTGATCATTTGGGTAAATGCCCAAAAGTGGGATTCTGGGTCATAGGGGAGCTCTATGTGGAGTCTTTTGAGGAACCTCCATACTGCTTTCCAAAATGGTTGAACAAATTTACACTCCCACCAACAATGCAGTAAGGTTACCTTCTGTCCACATTCTCTCCAGCATCTGTTGTTATTAGAATTCTTGATTATAGCCATTCTAACTGGGATGAGGTGGTATCTCAGTGTTGTTTTGATTTGCATTTCTTTTATGGCTAGGGAGGTTGAGCATTTCTTCATGTGTCTATTAGCCATCCTTCTTTCCTCTTCAGAGAAGTTTCTCTTTAAGTCTTTAGCCCACTTATTTATTGGGAAGTTGTTTCTTTGAGGATTTATTGTTGGGGGATTTAATTTTTTGAGTTCCAGGAACCAACCCAGATGCCCCTCAGTAGATGAAATGTGGTATATATACACAGTGGAATTCTATGCCTCCATCAGAAAGAATGGCATTGCCCCATTTGTTAGGAAATGGAAAGACTTGGAAAAAATTATATTAAGTGAAGTAAGCCAGGCTCAAAGAAACATAGGTCCAATGGTTTCCCTTATTTGCAATTACTAGTATATGTCTGAGTCAAGCAGAAAAGGTCAGATAAGTTGATGATAGGCAAAATGAACCCAAAGATAAGGATTCAAATGTTTTTTTTTCTTTGTTGTTTTGCCTCTCCCCCATGATATAACCCCAGTTTTCACTGTATTTGATGTTGCTATATTTTGTCGAGGGGAAGGGAAAAAACAAATTTTTTAAATAGGGATACAGGTTCACCCATTGCAACAAAGAAATGTACAAGACGTTAAGTCGAAAAACGAACTTTACTACTTTTGGGGGTGGTGGAGAAGGGAGAATGGGGAAGGGGGGGTCTATGGAAAGGATGGGAAGGGGAAACCAAGGAGGAGGCAACAATGCTCGATAAAAAATGTACTCATTATCTTGTCCATGTAATTGTAACTCCTCTGTACAGTATTTTCACAGTAAAAAAAAAAAAGAAATGTACTCATTACCTTGCCCATGTAATTGTAACCCCTCTGTATGGTATTTTCACAATAAAAAAAAGAAAAAGGGTACAGAAATTAAAAAAACAGCAGCAGAAGGTAATTAACTAAAGGAAAAAGGAAGGGAGAAATGAAAAAAATGCAAACAGTATAATAAAATACCTCTTCCATTTCTTGGAGTTCATTTTGATAAGCATCATTTTATATGATCTTAGGCACATAGCTAATGAGCCCTTGCAACCCTGTCCTAAAAAATATCCTCCTTTTTTCCCCTTCACTTTGTGAATGTTTAGATTTAATTAATAATGTCCAGGCGTAATTATTTGTCTTTTACTGTCAATTGGTTTCACTTTTGTAGATTTATAGGCACAATCTAGTTATTACATGAGGGAATATGAGTCCCTACATTCTCTGGATAAGGGTTTCAGCATTGGGATGGAGTAGCAGAGCTCCTATTTCAGCTTAAATAGCATCTTTTTTTCCTTTGTGAGGCTTAGTCACAGAACTGCTGCTTCTTTCTGTTATGTTCCTTGAGTTTTCCATTAGGCATCAAATAACTGGCAGTCATAGATTTTTTTAACAATCTGAGAGACTAAGATAAATGATGAATATTTTAAAACATTTTAGCGTGTGGAGGAAGGAAACTAATGATAGGTTGCTTTTATTCTTTAAGTAATGTAGGAGGCAATGTTAACCACACAGATTGGGAAAGAAATGGGTAATAAAGCTTGGAAATGCTCCTGTGAAAATATGGCCAGGGATCAACTAGAGATGAATAAGAAAATTGCAATAAGGTTCAAGAGCTGATTGATAGTTTGCTTTATTACAGTGATTTGCAGGGTTTTCCCCATCCCTCAAGTCATGAGCATGTGTCCTTTGGCAAAAGTCCATTTATGAGTATGGGAAAATTTACATCTTTATTTCAGTAACCTTGAACTGAAATTTACATTTCTTCCAATTGTGAATATGAGCCCCAACCACATTAGTCTTTGTAGTTCTTAAGATATTCTACCAAATTTAAATATTAGGTGCTTTATATCATATTAAAGTCATAGAATATAATATCAGCTGTTATATACCATTGTTATTGCTCTTTAGTATGTTAATAAAGAAGTATATGTACTACTATGTCACAATTTCAAGGATGTTTTGGATAATTTTATTCAATAGAATAATATATTTTCTTTATATTCTATTAAAGATTTTTTTGTTCCAGTCCTGGGGCTTAAACTCAGGATCTAGGCTCTGTCCCTGAGCTTTTTAAACCAAGGCTAGCACTCCACTTTTGGCTTTTGGTAGTTAATTGGAGGTGAGAGTCTCATGAACTTTCCTGCTTAGGCTTAGATCCTCAGACCTCAGCCTCATAAGTATCTAGGACTATAGTTATGAGCTCTGGTGCCCAGCTTCCTTTGCATTTAAAATATTTTTAGAAATATTCATCAAATTTCTGAAGAGATTTATGGCCCATTTAAGGTTAATGATGATGTTTCCATGGTGCTTCAATATTGTCACACATTATGTAATAGTTAAGAATGTGAAGAATGCAAAACAATGGGATGAAATATCATTATTAATATGGGCAGAAAATGTAAGCAATTCCCTAGGTTTATCAGGCAAAATGAGATGCTGCTTTTTGTCATGTCACATTTTTAATATTGTGATTTAAATTGTATTTTTCTAATACAAATGCCCAGGACTTTCTGTTACAGTCAATTAAACCTGTCTCATTAATTCTCTCAAACCTTCTGTCAGAACACACACATAATGTAGCATTCGTATTTCAACATTTTACATCCAACAGCATGATTTAAGACTGATGAGGACTTTTCTATATGGGGAATTTTATTTGCTGAGTATCGAGTGATACCATTTACAAGGTTGCTTTCACAGGGATTTTTGTGGGTGAATATTGATAGTATAGCCTTTGATTTGTTGTTTTACTGATTGATAAACCAGTGTCTAAACGAAATGATTGAGAAAGGCTGATAGGTTAACATCAACGAAATAATACTATTGTACCATAATGGCTACCAGTCCTGTTTTTTGTTCCTGTGCTTATCATGTACATATCCATTCTCATCCTTTAATTATGAATACAAGTGATTATATATATATATATATATATATATATATATATATATATATATATATATATATATATATATATACACTGTAAAGGCATTCTACCCTTATTCTTAATTCCTTAGTGATTCAAATGGGTCTGGCACTTTCCATAGTCTCTGGGTCAGTTCATAATCCAGAAAAATCAAAACATTTTGTTCTCTTTTCCACAGTGATTGTCATACTGATCTAGGAAAATGTGACTCATTTTGAGGGACATTTATGAGAGTGACCTGAAAAGAATAGGTGTTACTGAGATGTTGTGTGACACTTGAATCTGCCATAGCCATCTTCCCTTCCCTTCCCCTGTGACAGCAGAGCCTGCTAGAGAATTAAAGCGGTAGAAGACAGTGGTCCTCAGACATGACAAGAGCCATCCATAGTGAATATGTGGTCTAATTAGGGCCTTGGATCCTGCTATGCCTGTAGTTGGCATGTAGATTTTAATTTCTGGGTAACTACATATATGAACTCAGTATGTATCAGGTCACTTTGAGTTTCAGCTACTCAGGACCGAATCAATCTGTGTGAGCACAGACATATTTCCAAAACTCTGGATTCTAATTAATCTGGAAAATCATAATTATCCATGAAATACTTATTAGTGATGCATGAAATAGTCAAATAATAATAGCAACCAAAGAAAATTATTTCATACTTTTGAGAAAATCTTGCTTTAAATTAAACTGTAACTAAGTATGAGAGGAAGAAAAAGGCTGCATATTCAGACAATCTATCTATCTATCTATCTATCTATCTATCTATCTATCTATCTATCTATCTATCTATATGAGTAAATTATTTGAGTGGAATGTTCATCTATCCTCCAGGTGGCCCTCATTTTTGAAATGCATAATTTTTGCACACTTTGGAGTAAGAGAGTCTCATCAATCTTCCTTGTGGGTTTATGCTCATGTGGAAATGATGGGCTGTTTGAGGACAGCCAATGTTGCCTGGCCTATTGTACTGAAGAATAAATGAGTAAGAGTCTTGATTACCTTACAAATAAATCTGGTTAACAGTTATATTAATTAAAATGCCTGGTTCTGCGGCTATTCTGAACTATTTATATGTGATTTAATTCATATCAGCAGCTAATTTGTATTTAATGCAAACTAATGGGTTTTATGTAAATGGAGCATGTGGCAGTCTATTTAAAAAACAAATTATCTCTAGTTTCATTTCAGTTATTTTAATTAAATTTAGTGTGTGTGTGTGTGGGTGTGTATGTGGGTGTGTGTAAGTGTTTGGGGGGGGAAGAAGGGGAAAGAGATGTGCTATATATGACGACATGATTAAAACCAATTTAAGTTTAGGAATTGGAAATAAGCAAAGACTGATCCTTGCTACACAGGAAGCTGAGATCCCAGGAGCATGGTTGGAAGCCAGCCTGGGTAGGAAAGTTTGTGAGACTCCTATTTCTAATAAACTACCTAAAAACCAGATGTTGAGTTCAGGGGCAATGACGAGCACCTGACTTGAAGCTCAGGAACACACCAAAATAAAATAAAATAAGCACTTCCCTTAACAGATACATCCAACCTTTCATAAAGTTTAGAGAAGTCAAGAGAGCCAGTATTTAAAAGGATGTTTTGTCAATTTTATAGAGCATAATTTCCCTAAAATGATATTTTTAATATCAACTGTAAGCTCAAAAAATGCTTGTGCAATAGATTTGTTAAGGTTTTTTTTTTAAATTTGGCTAGAAATTTTGTTAACATGTAAATGTTCATTATATATGGGGCTTCTTTGGGAATTTTTATAGTGTTGAATAGCTCAGTGTACTCTTTTTACTTTAGCTCTGTTGCTTTAACCTAAAGAATTAGAATTTTAACAATAGACTATGCCTTATCTGTAGTTTATATTTCACCTTTAGTTTTTCCTTTCAGTATTTGTAAGCTCATTTTTCCATTAAAGAACAATTTACTTTTATTCCCATAAAATAAATTATTTTGGTATTGTCTCATAGCTAGAGAAGATTTTGGCACTTTTTTTTTGTCCTTGGATAACCAACCCTTCCCCCCTTTTTAATTGCTTAGGTAACTTCAAAGTTGGTGAACTCTTCATTTTTTCCTACTTCTATCTCCAACTAGATCATAAATTCCATAAGGACAAGACCTAATTTATTCATTTCTATAATCAAAGTGATTTTGTAGCAAGTAGAAGATATTTAATGTGTATTTCTTGAGTGGCGTCTCCTTAAAAAAGAGCTAGCAAAATCTTCACTCTGAAGAAAATACAAAAGGTTCTTTTTTTCTCTCTTAAACTACCAGGTATGAGACAAAAGTTAAGCTGAAAATTTATCTAATCTAGTTTGGTAGACATAAGATCCAATATTATCTTAAAATCTACATACTAATGTATCTTGTAAGTTGTATTAGTGTTAGGGGAACCTTATGTAACCTTTTGGCCTCTGGGAGCTGAGAAGGTCTCCAAAAAGAGGCAGGAATTGATTTAAGGCTTAAAGAAACTTTCTAGGCAAACACTGGGAAGATTGGATTTCTTCAGTGATACAAAAAAGCTATGTAATCTCCATGGGATAAGATACAGCATTAATCCCAAAGAATAGTCTATGTACTGACATTACATTCTATTCTTGAGTAAACATTAAAAGCACAACCTAGCCCTAACCCTCTCCCAATTTTATATTTGCAAGACTACAGCCATAATTAATATGTTTTGAATTTTATTACCTTTAAACATATAAGGTCACTCAAAGTAATGTTAAATGTTAAAATATGTTTTAGGAACTATAATTTACAGAATATTGTGGCAAGCTTGTACAGGAAAAGACAATCCTTTTTAATGCTTCATGTTTCTTTATCACCGGGGACAGAAAATGCAAAGCCTAACAATTGTCTGTGGTGTAAATTCGGATCCGATTGATCAGCTGACAGCTTATCCAGCTTGCTGGCTATCCAGACTTTATAGCAGACTCTATGACTTCTGTTTTAATTTAGTGTCTGCCAATTTAGAGTCATATACAGCAACTCAACTCCTCCAGATAAATGTTAACAGATAAAATTTGCCATATAAAAAAAGGAAAGAACATTCACTCAGTAAAAAATAATTGAAAAAATCTGCTTTTAAACAATGGAGTGATGTTTCAACAAGTTATTTAATTAATTTAATCATAATTCATTCAGGAACATTCTAAGGATAGTATAATAAATGCTTTATTCTGTACTATGAGGTAACAGATGCACCCAAATAGGATAGTCATTCTTCAAAAACAGACTGTGGGAAGCTGGGAAGCTGGGATGTGCAAATTACAATTTATACTCCAGATACCTCAAAGGATAGAGTTCAAGAAAGAGGTGAGAGAAAAATGATGCACACTTGGGAGCCCACTCTGATGTCCATTTTCTAAAGCAAAACATGAGTTAGTGATATAGTGTTATTTCTGTAGGTGCCAAATTCCTCCTTTCTCATCACCTTCCTTTTCCAGCCCTCCCTTTAACCCCCCCTCAACTTGCAACATTAGACGTACATTGATTCAATTGGCAGGTAATTTATCAGCCTAGCATTTCATCTTCTCTACAAGCCAAAACCTGTCCCAGTTGTAGGTGCGTCAGGGGGGAACAATTGGATATTCCTCTGACATTACAAGGACACCAGACTGATAAAAATTTGTTCTTGCATTGAACTTGATATGAAGGTGGAGTACTTTAATTTTTAAAAGTCTTCTCTGTAACTCTCAGAATAACTGATGACCCTCATTGATATTCACATTTCAAAAGCAGATAAATCTTCTCAGGTCTTTTTATTTGATTCTAGGTCCCAAACTCTTAATTTACAATTTATCCGAACTATATTATGACCAAAATCTCTTTACCTGGTGAGTCACTCACTCCATCCAGCTTTATCTATCCATCTATCTGTCTCTCTATAGGCAGTGGGCTAAAAACAACACAACTATTTAAAACAAAATCACCCATCTTCACTTCTGTGTATTAGAAGATGAAATGATTTATATTTGAGAGAAGGCTCTTGTTTAGAGAAGTAGCATAGTACTCTTTTCCTACATTAGAGTTAAGGCAAGGAGAAGATAATGCCTAAAGAAATTAGAAGAACCCATGATTTTCAAAGTGCCTCTGGAAATAAGGGAGGGAGTATCCAAAGGCCAATTTATAGGAGATTGACTAGTGCAGTAGCACAGTGCTCTGAATCAAGGACTCTTATGTATATGTGGAAATAGAATAATGAAATCCAGTAAGAACTGTATAATCTCTATAGTGCAATGAATATACACTAATAATTCTTTTAATGATACTAGGTTTTGAAATAAAGCCCTCATACTTGCTAGGCAAGTCCTCTACCACTTGAACCAGACTCTTAGACCTTATTTTTTAGCTTTAGTTATTTTTTAGCACTCTTGCTCAGGGCTGACCTTGTACAGAGATCTTTCCCCAATATCTCAGATGCAGCTGGGGTCAAAAGTGTGTACCCTATGCCCAGTTAATTTGTTGAAATGGCTTTCTAACTGGTTTCCTGGGCTGGTCTTGAATTTTAGTGCTCCTGATCTTAGCTATCTCTCCAGAAAAACATTTAAAGGTAAACACACAGATAAACAAACCTCATGCTTGGTTCCATGATATGCTGTCCCCATCTCAGATTTCTCAACAATTTCAAAGATACTGAAACATTCATATTGCACTAGACATTTCAAATTATTTTGTTAGTCCTGGGTAACATCACTCCTTAAATATAGCCACAGTATTAAGTTGTGATAAAATATTGCAAAGTTCCTTTAGACGAATTTAATGTATAAATCAAAGTACAATAAATAATGACATATCCCCATATACTTCTGTAGTATTTTCAGGACTAGGGCTGTTTTGGTCCACATGTCTTGAGGCAAGTCTATAGAATTTAACATTGACTTAATTAGACTGTGATTCCAACTTTTATTTTAAACAAATGTATTCTGTGTTTTTTTCCTAAGAAAATCAATTTTCATAATGACGGTTGCCAGGGTATTGGCTAGCTTGACATAACCAGTCATATTTAGAGTTCTTCACTGTTATAAGGACGGTGTGGAGAACGTTTAAGTAGCCAAGCCTGGAACAACATTTTGGAAGACAGCTGTTCATACTGACAATTTTTAGCAGAGAACTCAGTCCTTAAATACAGTTTAATGCCATATATTATTTCACTGAACATGCAATAACATTCTCAGATCTGGATAATTAAAATTGAGTGGTTTGTGTTGTTGAAGACTATGAGAAAAAGTTTTCTTTGATGAGTTATCAAAGATGAGTTCTCAGTTTCAAACATGTTGCATTTTTACTGCAATCTGGAGAATTATTTATCTGAAGGAAAACGGATAAAGAGTTAAAGAGAAAATGGAATTATATAAATGCTATAACATTTGATATAATCAACCGCTCTAAAGCAATAAACCCACTATAGGATATATAGTTAACAGTCCTTAATTAAACTTAAATATTTGTCTATCACTGCCCAGCAGCTCTTCTTGAGGAGCTATGGGTGCTCTGTTTTTGGCTGCCTTTACTGTAAATGTAAGCTAACATTTCTTTATAAAAATTGCCCACTGATTCCTCTCTGTCTGTAGAAATCTTCAAAGTTCCAGATACTTTCAAGGTGATAAGATGAGATTAGGAAGAAAAACTAAAAGTTTTTGAAAATCCAAGATTAAATAAGAAATCTTAAATACGAATACAATATGCAAGTAACCAGTGTATAAATATATCCCATTCACTGGTTGTCAGGACTGTTTTATACACCAGGGAGTTATCTGGGGGAGAGAATAAAAGTGACAAATTGGACAGAAGATGACAATAGAGATTCTACCATATATATATGTACACACACACACACACACACACACACACACACAGAGTCAGCACATGGCTATGTATCTAGATATTGTGCTATACTATCCATACTAGATATAATTAGCAATTGTATCATGTTGGTATCATGTTGTTTGTTTGTTTTTGTTTTGTTTTTCATATGTACTGGTTTGGGGTCATGAACTCATGGCCTGGGTGCTGTCCCTGAGCTTTTGTACTCAAGGGTAATGTTCTACCATTTGATCCACAACTCTACTTCCTGCATTTTGGTGGTTAATTGAAGAGTCTCACAGGCTTTCCTGCCCAGTCTGGTTTCAGACCAGGGTCCTCAAATCTCAACATAATACAATGAGACATAAGAAGAAATAGTAAGGGGCTGGGAAGGTGGCTCAGTGGTAGAGCGCTTGCCTTTCATGCATGAGGCCCTGGGTTCTATTTCTCAGCACCACATAAGCAGAAAAAAAAGCCGGAGGTGGCGCTGTGGCTCAAGCTGTAGAGCGCTAGCCTTGAGGTGAAAAGCTGAGAGACAGCACTCAGGCCCAGAATTCAGGCCCTATGACCGGAACCAAAATAATAATAATAGGAAGAAATGGTAAGCTTTTTTAAATCCAAAATTAAGTAAGAAATCTTTAATACTAATAAAATATGCAAGTAACTAGTATATAAATATATTCTTCAGTAGCTAGGATTGCAGGACTGAAGTAATGGCACCTGGACTGCATCATGAATTTTTTTTTCTTTTTTTTTTAATTTAACTTTATTTTATTTGAGAACATACTGTATGCATCATGAATTTTTAAAAATTATTGCTATTATAAAGGTGATGTACAGAGGGATTACAGTTACATAAATCAGGCAAAGAGTACATATGTTTTGGGACACTGTCACGTCTACATGTAGTTTTAAGCACATGAATTTGACAATTTATATGAGAAGTTAAAAATGCTCTTAGACACAATTTGCAGGTTGAAAATATTATATATGATATAAAATCAGTCAACTAGTGATATTGGTTGTGCCCATGGGAATTTTGTCAACCTTCTTTCAAGATGAAAACATGTATATTCTATGATGACACTAATAGGAGTTGTCAAATATTTTAAGAAGTGACCAAGATTATTTTGAAACTGTATTTATTTTTTCTTCTATCAGAAAGAGTGACATCACCCTTTTCATAAGGAAATGGAACACTTGGAAAAAATCCTATTAAGTGAAGTAAGCCAGATCCAAAGAAACATAGGTCCCATGGTTTCCCTCATTGGTAATAATTAGTATATGTCTAAACTAGTCCTGACAGAGAATGATAATAGCTCAAGAGCTGTACATATGACCATACAAAATGATACTAATTCAAATGAACTCCAAGACATGAAAGCAACAGGTCTTTATTTCTGTTGTCAATCTTGATGTCATCAATGTACTCTTTTCTTCTTCTTCTTCTTCTTCTTCTTCTTCTTCTTCTTTTTCTTCTTCTTCTTCTTCTTCTTCTTCTTCTTCTTCTTCTTCTTCTTCTTCTTCCTCTTCCTCTTCCTCTTCCTCTTCCTCTTCCTCTTCCTCTTCCTCTTCCTCTTCCTCTTCCTCTTCCTCTTCCTCTTCTTCTTTGTCAGTCGTGGGGCTTGAAATCTGGGTCTGGGCGCTGTCCCTCAGCTCTTCAGCTCAAGGTGAGCGCTCTACCACTTGAGCTACAGTGCCACTTCTTCTGGTGGTTTATTGGAGATAAAAGTCTCTCGGACTTTCCTGCCCGGGCTGGCTTTGAACGGCGATCCTCAGATCTCAGCCTCGCGAGTAGCTAGGATTACAGGCGTGAGTCACCAACCGGCGCCTGGCTGTTCTTATTTCATTTTTCTTTTTCCATTGGCTTATCCCTGTCAATCTCTGTCTTTGATTCTGGTACCCTCCATCTTTTATATACATTTATCTGATTTGAGGAAGGAAAGATAAATAACAAAATGCTGAAAGAAGTACAAAGGATAGCCCATTGCAACAGTGATATTCATAAGACACTATGTCGGATGTCGGAAATGCACTTTCCAACGTCCAGGGTGGAGTGGGGGAGGAGCAGGGGGAGGGAAGGTACTGTGGGGGAACAATGGAGTGGGTAACAATGTTCAACAAGAAATGTACCTTAGGGCTGAGAAGGTGGCTCAGTGGTAGAGTGTTTCCTTGCATGTATGAGGCCCTGGGTTTTATTCCTCAGCACCACATAAGCAGAAAAATCCAGAAGTGGCACTGTGGCTCAAGTGGTAGAGCGCTAGCCTTGAGCTGAAGAGCTGAGGGACAGTGCCCAGGCCCAGAGTTCAGGCCCCACGATTGACAAAAAAAATTAAAAAGTACCTTACTGATAATCCCTCTGTACAGCGTCTTTACAATAAAATTAAATTTTATAAAAGTAATCACACTCTAAAAAATAATTATCTGTGGATGCTAGCTAATCATAGTTAATGCTCTAGGTATTATCTATCAGTTCATATACTATATCACGTATGCACACATACACATATCTCTTTCTAGATATTCTTAAAGCTTTATTTAGCTACTCACTATACTGAATTTAATTTTAATTGCTTGAAGGTGTTAGCCAATAAAGTTTGTGGGCTCTTGACTCATTGATGCCAGAATTCCTTATTATTCTTTAACTAGCCCAATAGTTATCTCAGCCCAACTTGCTTTACAATTACAGCTTCCCTTTTTCTTCTTCCATATTCTGTCTGTCCCTGCTACATGGAAGGTGAACACTTTTTCTTCAGTATGCCCAGCTCTACTATGACCTTTACACTGCACCGTCTCAAGCTAATCTCAGCCCAGAAGTCATTTTACCTTTCTGAACCCATATAATGAGCATTGATATATGTTATAGCTTTTTAAGTTCTTTGCAGGCAGAATTCATTATCAAATTCATTTTCTGTTGTCCCTTGCAATATATAAAATATGCATTCCAAGAAAATGTGTTAGAAGGAAGTAAAGAGAAGTATCAACTATATGGCAAAAAAGTAGTTCTTCACCTTTTCTGTCTGAAGTTTCATGCTGGTGGAGAGGCACCAAGCAATTCAAATTAATTCCTTTAATCATCTCATTTTGAAAGTCTACTTCTTTTGACACTACATTTCATGACTAGAGCAAGCTTAAAACATCACTGGACTTCTGTCTTTCTGTCATAGAGTGACATGTAAAATATTACTTTATTTATCAGTCCCTGCGCAGAAGACAGAAAGTACTAAAATATAACAAACAAGGAAAGAGAAAGACTTTAATTCCACCATAGCTGGGTAACAGTCCCTACTCCATTGTTTACTTGTGCGCCCATGCCATTGTTCACCAAATGTTTTCTTTGTCATTGTTTTAATATTTATAAAGTAGTTATATGAATATATAATTAATTTCCTATATGTACTTGTTATTGTTAATTATTCTGCAGTTCGTGTTTCTTTAAGATGTAATTATAATGATACAATCTTTATTGATGTAATCTGAGATCTCCATTCTAAAGTTAATCAATTAGCATTGGTACAGTTTGCCTTAAGGTTTACCCATGTTGTCATAATTTTATGCTTTGATTATTTTCTCAGATTCTCTGATGAAGTATTTCTCATCATCAAAGTAATCAATTCTACAGCTTAAGTTTACTATAATAGTCACGAAATTGACTGTAGGATATTATGGAAAGTAAGAAAGTATTTATACTTGCAAATAATAAAAGATATAGTGAAAATATAATAGTAGAAATAAGAGTGAGTTTCAATAAAACTGTAAAAAATTTCTCCGATGAGCTATTAACCTTCTTATTAGCTTCTCCTCTTTGTCTAGTAAAATGAAGAAATCAAACTTAGACAAAGGTACATCATTGTGACATATCACCACATCGGAACTAAAGAAACATTGCTAAGTGATTCAAAGGAGCTAGAAAAAAGTTGGTTACACATGATAGGAAATCCTTTATCTCTCAGTACTTCCTCATGTCCTGGAAGTCCATGAAACATGATTTATATTCTAAGAGAAGATGAATTTTATCTTGTAATTCTATAATCAGTTGTTATAAGAGGAAATACAGATTTACAGATTTACCTGTCAAGGAATCTTCCATAAGAAACTCCTAGAAAATTTAACTATGAAATATAAATTATGACCTCCTCCACCAGATATAGAAAAATCATACGTCAGGAAGTTTTCTCAATACAAAAGGATGAAGAATCAACTGTCTAGGGTGACCAGCTGACTTTCAACACCAGAGCAAATTAACATTTTATATCAGAGCTGGTGGTTAGAGCTCTATGTGGAAGAAATTCAGTTTTCTGAAGTATTTAAATAGTTTGGAAAATTGTTAGTACACATTTGAATGCTTTGATGGATGAAATGTTTGGAAAATTACCAATGATGAACACATGGGACAAAAAGAAAGAAAAGTGTTCTAAGGAAAGATGTTGTATTTTAAAAAATATAAACTGCTTCACATAGTAGTAAATAAGCAAGAAGTACAAGGCTACAATTATATAAAATTGACCCAAATAGAACAATAGCAGTTTCTGTGTGAGTTGAATTTGAGTGGTGACAGTGGAATAAAAATTTATATCTCGATTACTAATTAACAAGAGGTCAATAGATTTGACCAAAAAACATAGAAATGGGACATATATTAAGGTAGTTTACTTAGAAAAATGATGCATATTAAAAGAATTAGGAAAATAAGTAATGGAATCAGATAAATGATTTAAAAGTCTTTGAAATCTGAGATTAATAGTCTGTCATTGACATCCTATACCTCCTCTGTATCAAGATCCAAGCTTGCATACCTTCCTGAGACCATCAGGCAATTCCATACACATGAGGATTTTGTGTGTGAGGTTTTTGTGTGAAATCTATTGTTTGGTTGAGATTTTCTCATAAAATTGTGTGGTTGCCTTCTCCTTGAGCCAGTGATGTAGGAGAGTGTGGTTTAAAACTGGAATTGAGGCTCTACACTGGGCTGGGGAAAGAGGGCATGCAGAATGTAGAAAACTGAGCTAGTTCTAGACTCAGTGACTATTATGACAAAGAGTTGTATAAATCTATCAGGTATCCTAGCTTCTTGTAGAACTGACAGATAGTTGAGTCAATGGACTGAGACTCTGCTGCCCAAAAAGCTGCTAGAGTGAATGGACACTGGAAAAAAAAATAAGAGTTTAGAAAAGATTTGGGGAACATTAGGGTGGAGGAGTTAATTTAAGGATAACATCTTACTTTTCATCATTTACTGTTCTATAGGAGTTTCATATTGTGAAACTCCTAGAGATTCCATTGATCAGGTCAAATCCTAATTAATCTGACATGGAAAATCAACCACTCACCATAAAGAGCCTGAAAGACTGAATAATGTGAGTGGAACACTTAAGTATCCAAAGAAAGAGAATGTTTAAGGAGATAACTGGAAGCCAGAAATAATCATTTTTGTCATTTAAGAATTTTTAAAAATATGATAATAATAATAATAATATTACAATTTTGTACAGAAAGGTTACCATTTCATAAGTTAGGTAATGAGTACATTTCATTTTTGGACAATGTCATCCTTTGCTTTCTCCCAGTTTATTGAAGAAAATGTAAAAGTATCATAGAAAAAACTTCTTGGAACTTATAAATATGATGTGTTTTTTTCAATGTTTATTATGATTGCTGAGACAGGCTGGTGTCTTTAAAGGAGAGGATCCAAAGAAATCACAGAAGACACAGGTGACTCTCTACTTCTGCCCAGAGCTTGTGAGCTAGGTGGATCTGGCCACACTATAAAGGAGGAAGAAATGTCAGTTTCTCATGCACCTACCTGGAAGGAACAGGTTGGTAAATGAATCACTTTTGCCAACAACACCTGAGTCAAGAGAAAGCATTCTAATATCAGTTGATCAGAAATCTCAAAAACAATGCAGTGAGTAACATATAGTGATCCAAAGATAGTGGAATGCACACTGCTCTCCTTAATCCAGGGTTTCACTTTTCAAGGCTTCACTTACCATTGTTCAGACATAGTAAATGAAAAATTAAACAACAGTCAAATATTCTCTAATGTTTGCCATTTGGAGTAAGATGATACAAATCACACATAACCAAGCTGTTAGGCCTATGATGTGAGTTTTTCCTTCATCCAGCATATCTGTGTTCAATAGGCTGGTGCTCCTCGTCAATTTAGCCACCATCTCAGTTATCAGATTGAGTGTAATGGTTTTGCAGTGCTTGTGAATAGGTTGTGATACTACTGACTGCTCAAAATCCTCTGTGTGTTAAGAAACATGTGGTCTGTGGATAAGGAACTACTGCAAACAATCAATATAGAAGCAGAAATTCAACAATTAAGGATAAGCTTCCTGGGAATTTATAAAACAGATAATAAGATCTCTTGAAATCAAGGGAGCATTTTGAGTATATTTAGCCCAGAAAAACCTACCATTTGGTAGTTGGTGAGGAAGAAAGAGATAAAAATGAGAAAAAGAGAACCTCATTCTCGGAGGGAGGGAGGGGAGAGGGAGAGAGAGTGGGAGAGGGAGTGGAAGAGGGAATGAAGGAGAGGGAAAGAATGGGAAGAGGGAGTGAGAAAGGGATAGGCAGAGGGAAAAGGAGAGGGAGAGACTCCTGGGAACAGGACAGCATGGTAAAAGAAAGAATAGTTTTAGTGAGGGAATACTTGGTTTACAAATAGTAATGAAATTTTATTTATACTTGAGAAAGTTGATGAGAGACATGATAACCACAGAAAGGAAATATTCAAAATCTTTAATCTAATTTGAAGAAACCAATGTGATTCAAGAAAGAAAATCAGCAGGAAATAGTCTAAAGTTGAATCTAAAATAATAAGAGTGAGTTGGAGGAATGCGATAGGATGTATCACTATCCTACATATAACCAGTTTTACTAAATCATGTCAATTATACTAAATGTGAATGGATTGAGATCATTAAGAAAAGATGGACACAGAATAATGTACACTATAACAATCAAATATATGTTATTTCCAAGAAAGATTTAAAATAATAAGTGACTACTAAATAGAAGTAGACAGGAAAAGCAAACATTTGACATAAAAAGAAAATAAATATGGAAAATTTCTTACTCAAAAAATGGGATTTAAAATTAAGAGCACAAAAATATTTAAATGGAGAATTTATATTAAAACTACAAGTGATGAAGATTTTACATATATAAGTGGCCATCACTGATGAATGGATAAAGAAAATTATACATATAAATACATATTTGTACAAGTGAGTATTATTTGTCCATAAAAAGAATGAAATTGTGTTATCTGCAGAAAAGTGGATAGAACTAGAGAGCAGAATGTTAAGCAAAATAAACAGCTCACTATAAGCTGGGTTCTTGTTCATATGCAAATTCAGTTCTTTAAAAGTGTAAAGCAGTAATGTAAACCAAGTATTATTTAAGAACGGGTACCAGTTTAAAGGCCAATTAGATGGTACTGTGTATTGGGGAGTATGTGAAGGGAAGAGTGTGAAAGGCGTATTTTACATACATGTATGAGAATAAACAAGGTATCTGTTGAAATTGTTAATAGAGGAAGGGAGGAAAGTGAAGAGGAATAATGGAAGGAATGTGTTTGATCTGCAAACTATATTCAGATATGAAAACATTACAGTGAAATTCCTAGGTACAACTCATATATGCTAATAAAAATGAGGATCAAAAAAAAACAGAGGAAAGTTAGATAAAGAATTAGGAGTTAAGAGTTAGCAAAGCATAAATGGATAAAGTAGAAATACACTTGCAAATTTTGTTAGCTACTTTCAACATTATTCAGAAACAGGAGGCACAAAATTCTCTTCTATGGACTAATATGAGTTGAGAAGTGAGAGTGAGAGCAATAAGAACACACAGCTTTTAGGTGCTCTTTAGTTATTTTTTTTATATCAAATTAGAATCAGATAGTCAAAAACATTAATCTGAAATCATGTCTACAAACTAATAATTTCTTTTTTTGGGTGGAGGGGTCCAGTCGTGGGGCTTGAACTCTGGGCCTGGGCGCTGTCCCTCAGCTCTTCAGCTCAAGGCTAGCACTCTACCACTTGAGCCACAACGCCACTTTTGGCTTTTTTTCTTTTTGCTTATGAGGTGCTGAGGAATAGAACCCAGGGCCTCAGGCATGCAAGGCAAGCGCTCTACCACTGAGCCACCTTCCCAGCCCTAATAATTTCTTAAAGTGCAGGGAGAAACATAAGAGACCATTGGTTATGATAATGCTTTAAACAAATGCTTCAAGCAAAGAAAGAGAATGGAAATCCATGCTGTTTCTTTTGAGAACATTAACCTTGTTTACATAGTCCTCCTCCATGCTATTTGATATATATATATATATATATATATATGAAAACAAATTCAGGCATGGACATTCCATAAAATTTGGGTACTTTATTTCAAAATAAGAGATAGAGATTGAAAATCAGGCAAAAGATTAGGCAACAATCTTAAAAACAAGACAAAATCTCTCATTCTCAAAGAAAATTTTTTCTTCATAAAGGAATACAAAATCTGTTCAATTTTTTATGTTATGCTTAAATTTCCATTTGTATCAGCAGGTTCTTAATTGTTGTGCACTGTAGTGAAATTCTGGATGTTTCTTCTCATTGCACACTATTTTGTATTGCTTCTCTTTAAGCATTTACATTTCCTAGAAGCAAAACAACTTGCTATCAAATACATAAGTTGAAAGATCTAGAACATTTTTTGGTCTGTTACCCAGGCTCATTTTAATTATAAGCTTTAACTACATTACTTTATGAGATAGACAAATTAATGAGACTCTAATTTGATCCTTATCTCCCTTTATGACTTTTCTTTTCAAAATTCTTCTGTTTTACATAATCACGTTAAAATGAAACTTTTTAAGTTCAAGCTGATTTAATGAGGATTTTAATTGGAATTATGTTAAATTGGAGGAAATTAACATATTCATGATACTCATAGTTCCTATCCAGAATTTTTTATGTCTTTCTATACAGTAAAAGCTTGTTTCATATTTCTTAACACATTTTAGTACTTGTCACTGTTATTCACATATTATGTTTATTTTTTATTTTAATTTTATTTTTATATGTCATGGATTGATATTGCTAGTTTAAGAAATACATTTTTGAAGTGTCATGTTAGATTTTTAATCAACTAAATAAACATAATTTTAAATCTAAGTTGTAGTTTCGAATATTTCCCTAAGTTTTCTAGATCGACTATCAGTCTTAAGCCGAATAGTAATTTTGACTTTAGAAATGTACATCTTTTATGTGTTTCTTGTCTTATTGCAATGGCTTCAAAAAGTTTAATATTAACTAGTATAGTAATCCTTGTTTTATAGAACGCACCACAGGTCATACCTGAAATGCTTGACTACTGGAATGTGGTTGGTTCAAATGAGTTATGTATTCTAGAGCATTTTGAACTGAAACTATTTTTGCTAAGATTAATTTTGACACTTTGGAAGTTTCATCAAAGAATCTTCTGGCTGTCTTTGGAGATAACCACATGATTTTTATCTAATTAATCTACTAATGGTATCATTCACAATATGTGTTGGCATATCTAAAATAAACTTTATCTGACAGAGTAAATGATATTTCTAATTAATTATATAATTATAGTTGTATTATATTTGTCATTTTCATGTAAAATATAAAAAGTGCATGTTTTATCATGTGTTTCTCTGTGATCTCTTTGTCTATTATTTTATTATAAAGAATGCATAATATTTAATCCATTTATTTAACCTAAAAGCAATTATAAATGGTAGAAATTATCCAAAGTTTGATATTCATATGAATTATTGGTAACCTTGTAATGATTAAGATGATATTTTATGGACAATTTTTAGATTTTCTTCTTTTATTGCCACTGATCTGTTTTTGTTTTCGAATTCTTGAAATTATTACTTTAGTTTTCCAAATAATCTCTGTAGCAATGATATAAATTTGAACATTTTCATGAACACAAATTTTCATAGCAAAATTTTTTGTTTCTTCATTTTGTTTAAAAATACCTTAAGAATACATTAAAATATGCATTCATAAATAGCATAACATAATATTACTTACCTCATACTGCTAGTCAGTTCCTTACAAGATTAAATATGATGGTATAGTTTTATATTTTAGAAGTTCATTTATATTTGACTTGATACATTATATATAAAATGCAGTTAAATGTTTTAAATTTTCTTTATTGTTTGTGGTCATGAAATTACATCTTACTAATATATTCATAAAGTTGAAACACTGTCTATTCTTTATTGAATTATGTGATGATATATTACAAATTTAAATTCATGTCTATTTTCTTTGGTTTGTTTTATTGTATATTTTCTATGTAATTTTTCTTCTTTACATGGCATTATGTGAATTTGAAAATGACACAACTACGTCATGGTAGTTCATGCCAACAATCCTTACTACTCAGGAGGCTGAGATCTGAGAATCACCATTTTAGAGCCAATCTGGGAAGACAACTGCACAATTATTTCAATTAACCATTAAAAATCTGGAAGTTGACTGTAGGTCAAGTGACAGTGTGCCAGCCATGAGCAAAAAAGCCAAGGAAGAATGCATGGTGCTGAGTTCTAGCCCAGGACTAGAGACAAATATGAAGCAAGTACTTATTTTCTATTTTTCTATATAATTAATATAAAATAGGTATTTTTTAATGGTATATTAAAACTTCTTATTTCTAAGAAACAAGAAATGCAGTAGAAAAGTAGAGCTTGATAATTACTGGAAAAGTTTAGCAAGTTCAAGCAAGCTGTAATTGATACTATCAATATTAAAATATGAATAAGATAACTTCAATTTGCTGATATGTGCAGAGATGATGAATAATTATAAATATATATTTAGAATGGAAGAAGCAGACAATATTTATTTGCTCTAGTATTGCTTATTTCTTAAGAACAATTAATAAAATAGTGGATATTTTGGAATTCAATAATATAAAAGTTCAGATTAAACTGTAAGAAAATCCTTAAACAACATGTTAGGTATTGTTTTAAAACTTTAACGTTTACTCATGTTATGGACAACATTTTCTAACTAAGAATTTCTAACTAAGAATTCTAACTAACAATTTTCAAAACATTCAGAGGATACTTTAGGGAAGAAAAATTATGTTGGAAATAAGGACTTAGCTATGCAGTCTATATCCTTACAATAGCAATATTTCATTTTGATCTCCACCTCCAAGCTGAAAGACTTTTTTCTTGATTTTCTTTTTAACTTTTACCAGCAATTTCTTCTGGCTCCCAATAATACTAACATTTTTGTTGTTGTTGGAGATTGATTTGGTTATGCCCCAAAGACAAAGTTTGCTTATTTTTATTACAATTTCTTGTTCACCAAATATTCTTTTGAGAGTGATTCATCTATTAATTTGTCTTGTTACAACACACACACACATACACACACACACTATCTATGTATTTATGTATCTATGTATCTATGTATCTATGTATCTATGTATCTATGTATCTATGTATCTATGTATCTATGTATCTATGTATCTATGTATCTATGTATCTATCTATCTATCTATCTAATTTTGGCTCAACCTGTAATGGATTTGTAAAGTACTCTTAAAAGAATTAGGAACAGTATTACGTTACCAGAAATCAGCTATGTTTCTCATGTCTTTCTAGGCATTCAAAAATTGAATGTTCTAATACTTTGCAATTAGTTGAGGGTACGTAATAATTCTAGCCAGTCATCTATGTGTTGTGCTATTGTTAGGTTAGTGAAGTTAAAAGTTTCTTAGTGATTAATTAGTGTTTCTTACCTTCAGTGTGGTTGTGGACACTATATACAGAACTGTCAGAATCAAAGTAGTAAAATTTACTGGATTTCTCAATCACTACATGGAGGAATGTGACCTGAATATTATGGATGAAGAACATGGGCATGATATAGAATAATAAACTGTTTCATTAAACGTCTGAGATATTTGTGTTCATTACTGCTTGCATAGTCATTTTTGATCAACATACCAAGAAATCAGTCGATTTCTGGCTCTTATTTACCAGTAGGGAATTTTTGAGTGAGTACATTATTCTTAACAATATTCTGATACTATTGATGGAATTTAACAATTTCCCTTCCATATAGATCTGATCATTTAAGAACATTTTCTTTATGCATAGTAGTTACTTAAAAATAATATTGTTTTTAATACCTTTCACTATTTTCAAATATGGAAGTACAGGGTAGCAATTATATTTGACCCAGAAATGTTGAACTCATCCATTTTATTTGTAACACTTGTCTTAGGACGTGATTGATTATGTGAAATGTGCTCCACCCGTTGAATTTTGTTGTTATATTTTGTACTTGTCACATAGAATGCTTAACATGAAATATTTATGTCTCCCGAGGAGCCTTAAATATGCTTCTCAGCATCTGAAGTAGACAATGGTGGTAGTAAATATTTATTAATTGTAAAGCATGACACCAAAATTTATGAGATGGACTGCGTGCACATGGAATTTCCATACAGAATGCCAATGTAGACATTGTTGTGTAATGGATAATAGCCTACCATCTCTAGAAATGGCTGTGAGCTCTTTTGAGGAAAGAATCTATAAATACGTTGAAATGAAATACTGAGTATTTTTCTCTTTGCTTTTGTTTTTCTCAATACTTCATCTCTGTGGGTTTTTTTTCTCAAAATCTGGGGGACTAGAAAGTGTAAACCTTCCTCCATTGTGTCTATTTCCTTGCACCTATGAAATTTTCACCGGGACATTTAATAGCGCTTTTTTTGAGAATGTGCTGCTCTTGATGCAAAGACAGATTAAAGACAGATTAAAGACAGATGTTCTCACAGCACTAATACGTTAATATTTCTCTCACAGCACTAATATTTTGCTGCTGGTAGATAATCATCAGGATAAATACATGCAAAGATTTCACTGAGTGATTGCTATGAAGTTGAGGTAATACACATAATGATCAAAGAAGATGTATTAGGAGATATCATAATTGGTTTGAATCCTGAGTGATAAAATAGAATAATGTTTGTTTTGGAATCCATGGAGATGTAAATAAAGCAGTACATAGCTATGACCAGATACTTATACCTTAAACCCGCCATTGAAGGTAGTGCTTTATCATTACTTTTGGGATTAAGATATGCACTATTGACTACCTCTGCTGCTAATTTCCAATTCAGGTTATGAGGACGATCAAATCTATGGATGAGATCTATTTTCATTTTGGGTAGAATGCTCTGCGTTACTGTAAGTATATTATAGTGAGGGACTTAAATCTTGCTCAATTACTTCTGCTAAGTTTATATTTCTTATTCACTATTTTTCTTTATCATTTGGGATAATACAGTACCTTCCAAATTATTGCTTACACCCACTGGCTTCATGTTAATTCATTCCTTACACTGCAGCTCAGTTGATGCCTTTTAAAACATCAGTCTTTTTTTGCGGGGGGGGGGGGGGATCTGGTCATGGGGCCTGAACTCTGGGCCTGGGAGCTGTCCCTTAGCTCTTCAGCTCAAGGCTAGCGCTCTACCAATTGAGCCACAGCACCACTTCCGGCTTTTTTCTTTTTGCTTATGTGGTGCTGAGGAATCGAACCCAGGGCCTCATGCATGCAAGGCAAGAGCTCTACCACTGAGCCACCTTCCCAGCCCTTAAAACATCAGTCTTATTATCACTACTAACCCTCATAATCACAAACCTTGAGTCTTTATACTGGCTTCTCTCTCTGTCTCTTGCTTTCCCCCTCCTTCTCCCTTTCTCACTCTCTATCTAACAAAGAAGACACCCATCCTCCTATTCCTTAGCCCTGAACATTCCCATCACATGCATGCTTTTGCAATCTTGACTCTAAAATTCAAGATGGGGGATGGGTTAAGGTTCTTGTTTGTGACTTGCTTCCTCCTGCCATAAACTTGCCTGTATGTTCTTCCTTCTGGAATATTCTTATGTCCTTATGTTATCATTAGTTTCCCAAATTCTGAATTAATTTAAACAAAAAGAAATATACGTAGAATAATTTCCGAATATTATAAATTATAATTACATAATTATATATAAATTATATACTCTGGGCCTGGGTGCAGAGTATATAATTTTAATCTCTATTTAAGTGAGAGCTTGAATGTAAACTATGGATCAAAGAACAGCTAATTATCTGAATTCATTTAGTTCCTAAATTTCTAATAGCAAATAGATTTGGAACAGAGAGATATAGCTGCTTCCATTTTTGTTAAGTTTGATTGACAAAAGTTTGTATACTTAGAGATCACTAAGTACATGTGAATTGTTTTTTTTGGAAGTTCATTTAAATTGATTATGTTTTTGTACATTTGTGTAGGTTGTAGACTTTTAAAAATAGACTTGTAGATGTTGTTGACCTAATTTATTCTCTTGGATTGCTATAATTTCATTCCTTTAAAATTGAATAATACAAAGAGTGGATACTATTTTTATAATTTTTAATATGTTTAATTTTTTCTATATTAAAATATGCAGTATGAAAGAATTTTCTAGGTTGTATACTAGGAGGACAATTCTTAGAAAAGGATATGAACATCACTCTTGTATATTTTAAAATTGTTATATATATATATATATATACACACACACATATATATATATATATATATATATATTTTTTTTTTTTTTTTTTGTCAGTCCTGGGTTCTGAACTCTGGGCCTGGGCGCTGTCCCTCAGCTCTTCAGCTCAAGACTAGCGCTCGATCACTTGAGCTACAGCACCACTTCTGGCTTTTTCTGCTTATGTGGTGCTGAGGAATCGAACCCAGGGCCTCATGCATGCATGGCAAGCACTGTACCATTAAGCCAGCCGTGTATCATATAATTTTAACAACTCACCCTTCACCTAAAGTAGTAACTTCCATTTTCACTGGCTTTCTATAATTTGACTAGTCAGTATGTGCTATGTGTCTTCTTTTGCGTTTTCCTAATTACTAACACTTAAGTTGGAATATTTTCCACATTTTATTAGTTAATTTACTTTTTGTGGACTCTGATTTATTTTATTCAACTTTTTATGAGACCATTTGTTTTGATCTTTCTAATTTGGTGTTTATTTTCTTGATCAGTTGTGGGTCTTAAACTCAGGGCCTGGATGCTGTCCCTGATCTTTTTTGCTCATAACTAGAACTCCACCACTTTGAGCCATAGCTCCAATCTGATTTTTCTGGTGGTTAAGATCTCAGATCTCAGTCTCCTGAATAGCTAGTATTTTTTTTAATTTTAATTTTTTGTGAACATACTGTACAGAGGGGTTACAATTACATGGGCAAGATAATGAGTATATTTCTTATCAAGCATTGCAGCCTCCTCCTTTGTTTACCCTTCACATCCCTTCCCAGCCTCGCCCCGCCTCCTTCCCCCCCCCAAAGTTGTAAAGTTCGTTTTCGACATGACTTGTACTTCTCATAGTTGCAACGGGTCCACCTGTATCCTTAAACGACTTGTTTTTCCCTTCTCCACAAATTACACCGACATCAAATATAGTGAAAGCAGGGGTTATACTGTGGGGGAGGGACATACAAAGCAACAAAGAAATAATCTTATAAATGCATTAGAAACAAATGCATGAAAGAAAAAAACATTTAAATACATATCTAAGGGTTCATTTTCCTAACATCACATTATCTGACCTTTTCTGCTTGACTCATACATATACTAGATATTGCAAATAAGGGAAACCATGGGACCTATGTTTCTTTGGTCTTGGCTTACTTCACTTAATATAATTTTTTTCAGGCCTTTCCAATTCCTAACAAATGGGGCAATGTCATTCTTTCTGATGGAGGCATAGAATTCCATTGTGTATATATACCACATATTCTTGATCCATTCATCTACTGAGGGGCATCTGGGTTGGTTCCAGATCTTAGCTATGGTAAAAAATGCTGCAATAAACATAGTTGTACTGGTAGCTTTAGTGTGGTCTTATTTGTAAACATTTGGGTATATGCCCAAAAGTGGGATTGCTGGGTCATAGGGGAGCTCTATGTGAAGTCTTTTGAGGAACCTCCATACTGCTTTCCAAAGTGGTTGAACAAGTTTACATTCCCACCAACAATGAAGTAAGGTTCCCTTCTGTCCACATCCCCTCCAGCATCTGTTGTTTTTAGAGTTCTTGATTATGGCCATTCTAACTGGAGTGAGGTGGTATCTCAATGTTGTTTTGATTTGCATTTCTTTTAATGCTAGGGAGGTTGAGCATTTCTTCATGTGTCTATTTGCCATCCTTCTTTCTTCTTCAGAGAAGTTTCTCTTCAAGTCTTTAGCCCACTTATTTATTGGGCAGTTGTTTCTTTGAGGATTTGTTGTTGGGGGATTTAATTTTTTGAGTTCCAAGTATATTTTAGATATGAGACCCTTGTCCGTTGTATGGCTAGTGAAGATCTTCTCCCAATCCGTGGGCTTTCTATTGATCTTGCTAGCTATGTCCTTTGCCATGCAGAAGCTCTGCAACTTCATGCAATCCCATTTGTCCAACCTTTCTTTGATTTGTTGTGTTTCTGGGTCTTGAATAGCTAGTATTGTAGCATGAATGGATCTTTCTAATTTGTAGTAGTGTTTTATATCTAGATATGAAAGCATTGATTTTTATTAGGTATGTGATTTTAGAATTCATTTGATTTCCTCTGTGTATTTACTAACATTGGACATCTCTATTTCATATTCTTGCCACAAATACTATTTGCTTCTGTTTTTATGATTACTTTATTAAAATTTGTCTCTTCCACTAGACTTTGTACTGTAGGATTATATCAGTTTATAACTATCTTCATATCTTCTAAAAAAGACCTTAAGTCAGTATTTTACATATAGCAGAAACATAGCTCGTCCTATTTGAGGTAACTATATAAATGAATGAAAAAATGCATGTGTGTATGCATGAATTGATGGATGGATGATACAATGGATTAGTTGTACATTTTGAAGCCAATTATTTATTATGCTTAGATCTCAGAGTATGAGGAAGATTAAAGGAATCATCTCTTAAGACATAGTTTTTCTTTTAATACTCTGGATAAATTAACATGGCTAGTCTTTAAAAAATTGAAAATGGTCATCAGCTTTGATTTAATATTATATGTCTCCCTAGCTCTTGTCTGATGATAATAACACTCTTCAAATAACACATGGAATGAAGAATCATCTGGAAAAGGAGAACAGTGAAATTGCCCTTCATTTTAACTGTCTTTTCATGGTAGAATGTTGTGGATCATTTATGAAAAGTTGTTTGAATAACAAATGAAGCTGTTTTGATCAAAGCTAATAAAAGGAAGCCTCAATGAATTACTGTGCAATAATTCTTAACTGGATTGGAGTTTGATGAACTATAAATAAAAGTATTTAAACTTTATTTAATAGTGGTATATTAACTGAAATTTTAATAACTCCTTTTCCAATGTGAACTATCCAGGAGGAAGAGCAAAGTCACTGTTGTCAAGAAAGTTTTTAATTACATTATATCTGTAGCTTTTCCAAGAAGGAGGAAACTTATGGATATGTTTCTCATGAAATTTTTTTTTCTATCTTACTTTTTCTTTTGTTGTTCTTACTTTTCTTGAACTCATGGCCTCATAATTGCTGGTATTCTATCACTTGAGTCATGTTTTCAGTCTGGCATTTTACCAGTTAATTGGGGGTGGAGTCTTTCAGTCTTTTTTGTCCATGCTGATTTTCAATGGTAAGTCTCCAAAGTAGCTTGGATTATAGGCATAAACCACTAGTGCCAAGCTACAATAAACTTTATTGTTGTTTTAGTAGTGTCAGCGATTTGAACTCAGGACTTGAGGCTCTCTTGGCTTGCTGGATCATTTACATTCTGCCATTTAAGCCATGCCTCCAGTTCTAGTTAGCTTAATAGCACAAACTTAAGTATTTGAAAGAGATTATATTGATGAACTTGACTATATTTCTTGGGTCATTTATATAATTTTTCTAGTTGTTCTAGCTCCCAGATCACTCTTAGGCATTTTGGAAATGCCAAAAAAAAAAAAAAGCTAAACGATTAACTCTCAATATCCACAATACATAACCCAAGAGTCTTATTCTATTGACTGTGAATGGATGATGTCACTTTAAGGAAAGATTTCATAATAAATCATAAACTTTTTCACTCATATATATATATTCTATGTATATATAAATTCTACAAATTACATATATATTTATATATTTCAATGTGTATATGTATTCTACAAATGATATATATTCTATGTATATATAAATTCTACAAATTACATATATATTTATATATTTCAATGTGTATATGTATTCTACAAATGATATATATATACTACATATAAAATTCACAATAGAAATGTGAATTAAAAAAAAATTCATCAAGACTCTCATAAGCCAGGCGCCGGTGGCTCATGCCTTAATCCTAGCTCAGGAGGCTGAGATCTGAGGATCATGGTTCAGAGCCAGCCCGGGCAGGAAAGTCCTTGAGACTCTTATCTCCAATAAACCACTAGAAAACTGGAAGTGCTGCTGTGGCTCAAGTGGTAGAGTGCTCGCCTTGTGCTGAAGAGCTGAGGGACAGTGCCCAGGCCCAGAGTTCAAGCCATATGACCGCCAAACAAAAAACAAACAAACAAAAAAAGACTTTCATATTATTAAATTATTAGTTTATGTACTTTGTAAAATTATAATAATTACAATATTTATATTACTTCTTTGTAAAAATTTTATGGATAAATCATCTTAAATGGTGACATTGTCCAGATAAAAGGAAACAAATTTTAAAACATCTGATGAAGGCATTATATTGCAATTGATCTCAGCTTTTCTATGTAATAGTGTTTTGATTGTTCCAAACAACTTCTAACTTGTATGCCATTACTGTGTCACAGATAACTCCAATATGAACTAGTATAATTTTATTATTTTCTTTTAGTCCTTTTGGTTTCTTTTGTTTCTTTTCCTTCCTCCAAAAAGAGAAACGATATTTGAGAGGTATTTAATAAAGTACTAAGACAAAAGTGGATATTTAAAAATAATTGTCTTTTATGCTGGTGAGCGAATTGCTGAAAAACAAGGCTGGAACTATGGGTCTCTTTTAGGTCTGATTTGCATTCTAGCTAGACATGAATAGTTTAATCCTGGAGATAGAACAGGGCAGACAGATTCTGAGGAAAGAACAATAGTTCACACAAGAAAGGAGATTGCATCAGTATTTCCTTTTTCTTTTAAAATTTTATTTTATTGTAAAAATACTGTATAGAGGGGTTACAGTTACATGAGTAAGGTGAAGAGTACATTTCTTGTGGAGCCTTGTTAATCTCTCCTTTGTTGTTCTCCCACTCCCCTCCCCTCCCCCATCTTCCTCTGACCCCAAAGTTTCCAATATAGTGTCTTGTGGATATCATTGTTGCAATGGGTCATCCTGTGTTCTTGTTTCAGCATTTTTGTTGTTCCCCTTCCTCTCCCCAAATTAGACTAATGTTTATATAAGGTGTAGGGTACCACAATCAAGCATAGTGAAAACAGGGGATAAACCACAGGGGGAAGAATATACAAAAGAAGCAAAAAACATCACCTACTTCATTAAAAACAACAACAGAGAAAGACCTCTTGTGTCCATTTCTCAGGATTCATGTTGCTTAGCATTATCTTATATAGTCATATGTACATAGCTTTTGAGCTTTAAGAAATATGGGTCCCATGGTTTCCCTCATTTGCAATAATTAGTATAATTATGTCTAGCATAATTTTATCAGATGAACAGAAAGGCTCAAAAGTGACGTGTATATGCGTCTATTTTCATAGTGCAGTTCTTAGTGGGGTGTACATGGAACAGAGTTTATCCCTGGGAAAGTATAATGACAAGGATGAAGCGGGATTCACCAATTCCGAGAGGCTGGTATAAGGCAGAACTTCTGACTCAGAAGTCAAGCTTACAAAGACAGTAACATAGAGGATGGCTACTGAGAAGGAAATGTAATGGTAAATGTAGGGACAAATAAAGCCAAATTTGGGGGTGGTCAGTGTGGGAACAGAGGGTACTGGAAGCAATGACTTGAGGGCAGGAAGGTTTAATTGACTTGTGCAACACTCTAGCAAGCAGTGTGATGAGAGAAGTGAAATATGAAGATCTAGTACTTGCCTTGCCTTTAGGTACTCTCAGTCTAACAGGCTTGTAAGCATACATGGAGTAGGTATGTGAGCAAAGAGGAATAAAATATAGTGTGAGAAATCAAGGGGGCATTTGTGATTTGAATAATCACTGATGGGTCACATGGAGAAGGAGGGAACAGTTATTCTAAGTAGAGGGCGTTACTTGATCAGTATCACAGAGAGGTGAACTCATGTAGTATGTCCTGGTTCAGTACTGGCTAGAAGTTCACTTTCTAGGCCCAGAATGGAGGGCAATGAAACTGAAGAGATTACCATGCCAAGTTACAAAAAGACTTGGATGTTACTCTATTAGGATTTGACTCCTAAGACTTGAAAGGTTTCTTTTTTCTTTTAAGACTAACAAGGCAGAGTTATATTTGGATTTAATAATTATAAGTGAAGTGAATTGATCTAAATTGGGTCTTCTAGAGGCAGAGAGCATCAGGAGCTACAGCAGTAAGCTGGTGATAACAGATGGCCTAGATTAGGGAGTAACACTGGGACTGGAAAGGAAAGGCAACATAGAAGGAGGATTTAGTAGGTAAATATATATTAACCACCTTGCTATGTGGCTTAATAATGAGCTTTAGGAGAAGGAAATATATAGATGTATCTGAGTGGTATTGAAAAGCAGAGCTAAATATATTCCTCTGGAAGAAGGTGAATTAATTTTAATGACATACAGCAGTTACTCTGGGTGGGATGTTTGGCCACAATCAAAAGAACCAAAAATTTTGGTAGACTTTCAGTGTGTGTATTTCTCACATACATTAGACATCTTGCATGGATTGTAGATATCTGTGTTCCACTCAAGCAATTGGGGACTAAGGCTGTTATAGGTGCCACTGTTTCTCATCTGCAGTAACTGAGATGCATTCCAGCTATTGGAATCTAATTCTCTAGTCTAGAGACCTATGCATGAACATTTCTTTCCTCAGCCAAGTATCACATATTTCTTTTTGTTCACTTTTTTTTGGCCAGAAGCCGTCACGTGTCCCCATGCTATTTACAATTTAAACAGAAGCTTAATAAAGTAATCATTATTCCCAAATAGAAAGAAGACCCAACTGCTAATGCAATCTAGGGAATTTCAATGAACCCTTAAAGTAATGAAACCTGCTATGTTGTCAAGTTATATAGCATAAAATTGGCTAAGGTTAGCCATAGGGAACTGTCCAGAACAAGCATTATGTGATAACTTGATCTGTACAAAGATTTACGCTAAGCTTGCATAAATTAAAAGACCTCAGCTGTTTAATCTGTACAACCATCTAACAATATAGAAACTCTTAATGATGCTTAGAACTTAATTCTGTAAGAAAAACGATTTAAGCCAATGAAGAAATTAATGTCAAGGAGAATGGAAGGACTAAGTTGAGGTAAAAATGAGTCACAGAGTTTAGAATCAAATTCAAAATTAATTGTCTTCTCTGTTGTTCCTCAATCGTATTCTTTCATTTTTAGTGATTTGTATGTTCAAGATGACCTGAAGACTCAGTGGCCTTTCATTCAACTCGGCAAATTACTAGGAGCATAAGGTATGCTCCCCAACATGTTATATTATATTCACTATTCAGAGATTATCTTGCATTTTGATCAATATGATGTGGTTAGGTAGATCTTACAAAAAAAACCTTGAGCTGTACTATGTAGTTTGCATATACATATATATATGTGTGTGTGTAAACACACACACACACACACACACACACACACACACACACACACACACACACACACATATATAGTTTGTAACCTGTTTTCTACCAGCAATAAAAACTTCATGGTTCAGTGGAATGAATAAAAGTTAGTGGATTTTTTTCTTGTGAACACCATTGAAAGCTTATTAAACTCTGCCTTTGTGATTTGGGACTGTATTTAACCCTATTTATCCTACCAAATTCTGGCTACCATATATACTAAGAAGGAAATACAGCACACCTCTATGTTATTAGCCATATAGCAGTAAAAATTGCAATTTTGAGGCACTAACATATTCTGTTTTGAAGTTCAAAACAAACCATGAAATATAAATAAATTTTAATTATTCCAGCTCCCTCAAATATTAGATATATTATAAATTCACACTTCGTTTGACCTATATAATCAATGACCAAAGTGAAGTTAATGCTGTTAGGGCTCTGTGTGTGTGTGTGTGTGTGTGTGTGTGTGTGTAATGGAGTTTGTTTTATGCTTGCCTAGCAGGTACTTGCCACTTGAAACATACCATCATCTGTTTGTGCTTTTGTTGATTTTGCGATAGCATCTTGCTTTATGCCTGGGCCAGCCTGAACTGCAGTCCTCCTATTTATGTTTCCTTCATAGTTGGCATGCCAGGCACATGCCACTACACCCAGACTTTTATAGATTGAGTTACTCTTCAGATCTTTTGCTTGGAGTGGATTGATCTTCCCAATCTCAGACTCTTGAGAGTGTAGAATTACATGCATGTGCAACCATACCAGTACTTTATTGTAGATTTTAACATCTGTTTTTATTTTAAAAGTTAATGGCCAAGAATAAAATTTAGTTCAACCATCATTTGTTAGATATATATTATCTATAAATTAGAGAAATTTTGAGTGTAGACAACAAAACAATTTCATGAGAGATAAAACAGTTTTTTAAAAAAGTTTTTTAGAAAAGAAAGTTAGAATGTATCCCAAATATTAATGTTTGCCTTCAAGGAATATATTGAGAGTGTTTAAAAGGTATACAGTAGATGAAAAAAAGAACTTATTTCATTTTTTTCTTGAAGAATCAAACCTCATCAAAAGTATAGTGATTTTAACAATTATTTTATATGATTGTAAATTTGCACATATCATGGGGCAGAACAGAAAGGCCACATGATTTTTCATAATAAAGTAGGAACTGTGGATGCAGCTGCCTTTCTTTACTCCAATGGTAGGTTTTGGTTTCCTCTGCTATTAGGGTTGTGATTGGTATAAGCTCCAAGAAACTGATGAATTGTTTTCAACACACTAGTACATTTGTGAGAGCTCCCCCAAGAAATATAACTGACAGGAGAATGTTGTTCACCAAGTACCAGGCACCTCATGCTCCAGTGTTGGTGTCGCAAAAATATTAACTATCACAAACCTGTGTTTTTGTCATGTCTTTGGATTTCAGTGTAAATAAGCTAATTTATCTCTCAGGACGTGAAAAGAGGGAAAGGGCAAGCATCATTGTCCTTTAAACATGAACTAGAGGATGATATATATAAATGATGAGAGCTTCAACCTAGTTTCAGTATTGCCAGAGCATCTAAGGGCCTCCTATTTAGTATTAGAGGACAAAAGCTTGGCTGAGCCCTAGGCAACAATGCTCTTAAGACACCTGTCATGATGATGATTTTAATCCTGCCTTCTGTGCCAGAATCTACGTCCTCCATTCATCTTGGCATAAATGTGAATTGTATACTGAAACTGTGAAATAGAGAGACAGATTTAATAATCATTCCACTTAGTAAGTACAGCTGGGGCAGGTAATTAAACAGGTTTCCTCTTGCCAGCAGGTCTAAAGCAGTGTAGCTCTGAGCCTTGGTCACACCACTGGACCGAGATCGAAAGCTAATATTAGACAGAACGACTCTAGGCAGGCCCATGTCAGCATCTCTGTTCTTAGCAAACAGAAGTTATTAAAAGGGCCTAGGCATGCCGCTTGAGACTTGCCAAATATGCAGTCGCAGGAATATTGGATTTATAGGCTGAAAAATGAAAAGGGCCTAGAATAATTGAAAAAATATTATAATTATTATTGAGGTGATAGTCATATAATAAAATACATTCATGGTGAATATGATATTGTGGCTCTTTAACTTCAAACACTGATGAAATAGTTTTTCATTTTAGAATAATTATAGTTTTCTTAATATTAAAGTGTAATATATTTATAAACACTGTATTTTCTTAGTGAATTTATATTGGTTATTCAGACATTCAAATATGTTGAATGTGTGGAAAGTGTTGTAAAATTCACTGCTTTTTGGAAAATTTCAAATCAGCATACTTTACCTAACTCATTAAAACATAAAAGTATACATATTTATGAGGAATTATATAATGTTTCAATACATGTGCATTTTATGTAGTGCCTCTAGCAATGTCTTTTTCCTAACACACGTATCTTGATTTGTGGTGATCTATCTATATTTTTCTAGTTTGTCAAAATTGCATTTATCATTTGTAGTTATATTCCATCAAAATAATAACACATCAGGTATTGTTTTGGCATGATCTACCCTCAAACATTTTCTTTCCCCTTCCTTTAATTCCTTTAATTGTGTCCCACAATTATAAATATATGTGTGTGCCTACATACATTTATGTATATGTTGATCTCTTAGGACTAGTATCCACATAAGAGAAAAAAATTACGTGACCTTTGTCTTTCACAAAATGGCTTTCTAGTTCTATCCACCATGTGCTAAGAAAAAATAATATGTGTTCCAGACAAAAGGAACTAAAAAATGAATAAGATCCAGTTCTAGATTCAGAGGGATTATGCTCCATGAATGAAATAGACCTGTGAGTAGTCAGACAAAATTTCACAGCACAAGAGATAAAGGAGAGATTGAGAGATAACCTAACATACTGGATAAGCATGTGGCTGAAACTGGTCCTATATTTATGAAAAATAGACTTCACAGTTCCAAAACGAAATTATATATATGATCCTCAGAACAAATTTTGAAATGTGGTGCTATTGTGGTAAATATAGCACTGAGTCAACTAAGGGCTAATGTGACCCATTTGTTTATTCTGCTATTAGAAGTAGAGAACCAAAATTGTTATTTACTCTAGTAACTCTTATGATGACAGCCACATCCTACATACAAAAGCTGAAAGACGGGCTAGGAAGGTGGCTGAGTGGTAGAATGCTTGACTTGCACGCATAAGGCCCTGGGATTAATTCCTCAGCACCACATAAGCAGAAAAACCCAGAAGAGGTGCTGTGGCTCAAGTGGTGGAGTGTTAACCTTGAGCTGAAGAGCTGAGGCTCAGAGTTCAGGCCCAACAACAGACCAAAAAAAAAAAAAAAGCTGAAAGACAAAATGCAATCAATAGTTGCCATATGATTACTTTTATATTTTGCCTGGATGTTTTCAATTGAAGAAAACTTAGCCAGATATCTAAGAAGCAATCTGCTCGATACCATCTAAAGATTACTCATTCATATCTTCATTTCTGGCATAGTATTAGCATTAGTGAATTGTTGCTTCTCAGACTGGTTGAGAAGAGCTGGCTGTTAGATGTTCTTTAACCATTTGAGCATTTTGTCAAACCAACTGCAGCTTGAATTTTGCTATGCTAGGAGTATTTATATCTCACACATACACACACACATCCACAACCACTATTATCCAAGCTTTTTGTTGTTCAATGGAGACTTGGTTGAGAAAGGAAATTTGTTCAGGGTGCTAAGTGTAAAAGTAGCAAACGAACCAGTGGGCACAATTCAGTTTTAGGAAAACAGGAATGACTCTGACAAGCAATAGGAATAGAAAAGCAGCAGGACTGCTAAAATAATCTCCTAATCCAGGGAAGTTTTGAGTAACCTTTACATATGACAATTCCCCTGTCATTTTCAAAATACATTTTTGCTTTTTTTGTTTGTTTTACAGAAAGCAAAATAAATTGATATTCAGATTATGTAAATTCGTTTAGCTACTATCTATGTGCTCTGTCTAAATCAGGATTAGAATATAGTTTTGTCACAGGCCTTTCCAGTTCCAACAATCTTTATATCTGTGTCCATAAATCTGAGTTAGGAGATTTGTAATTTTTCAAAACATTTTATTATAGGAAGGTATGGAAGGATGCTAACAGCACTACAGATTTAGGAAAATGGCCTTGTATTATTGATTTGTGTTCTCTAGAAGATAGTGTTAGTGCATTTGAACAGTTCTATCTTTCCATGTTCAATGATACCACTATTTTTAAATTTAAAAATCATTTTATAAATCATACATTTATATCATAAATTTGAAATATTATGAATGTAAAATATCACAAACCTAGTAAGCACACTTCCATGTTTTGGTGCATTATTGATGCAAAGCCCTGATTTTGATCCACTATTGATAGATATCTAGTCAGAACATACTGATGAACCTTACCATGGCTTGATGTGTGCTACAAATTCAGAGATTGTTGATCTAGAAGATGCATCTTGTTCCAACTTCAATGGGGCATAAAATCTGCAAATTGTCTTTATGAATCTAATGTGGGAGTTTCCTCAATGGTTTCTGGACTGCTTGATGACATTTCAGTCTTTGTCCATTCATCTGTAATGCCATCAAATTGAAGAAAAAGATATTTGCTCTATCCTGTGGTTCCACTTCCAGGGGACAGAAGCTGTCATGATCATTGGATTTGCTTTCCTAGTACAGATAACAAGTTGGGGTATCTGAATACAATAATATTTGGTAGGAATACTAGTGTAAATCTTATCAATGCAAGAATTGGTTGATTATTCTTCTTTGGGCTAGACAAAAGCTAGTTGCAAATCAATTGTGCTAATTAATAAAAAAGATTGATAAAAGCATGCATGGTGAGGGACAGGAATAATTAAGCAAGGAAATGGAGATTGAATAGGCTTTTTGATCAATTCCAAACCTAAGGGTTTTGCTTTTTTTTTGTGAGAGAGATTCTCTCTCTTTCTCCCTCTCCTTCTCCCTCCCCGCTCCCTCTCTTTCTCCCTCTTTTCCCTCCTTTCCTTCCTTCTTGAAATAACTAGTTTGAACTCAAGACTTTTCTAGGCAAATATTCTACCATGTGAGCCACACTTCAGCCCAGAAGCTTTCTTTCCTAAGTGTTTAAAATGTTACGACAAATTCTTTCTCTGAATCAATACCACTTTTGGGCATTTACCCAAATGATCACAAACAAGACTATACTAAAGCTACCAGCACAACTATGTTTATTGCAGCATTATTTATCATAGCTAAAATATGGAACCAACCCAGATGCCCCTCAGTAGATGAATGGATCAAGAAAATGTGGTATATATACACAATGGAATTCTATGCCTCCATCAGAAAGAATGACATTGCCCTATTTGTTCAGAAATGGAAAGACTTAGAAAAAATTATATTAAGTGAAGTAAAACTCAACTGTTTTCTTTATACTTATTATAAAACATCTGACCAGTGGTTTAGAATGAAATACCTCTAACATAAACCACATTGAGACGATGCAGAAGTAAACAAGATTAAAACTGCTCACCAAATACCTAAACATAGAATGAGGAGCTATAACCTCCTATATGGCTTCTGTCTCTGATCCATTTCTTTTTAATTTGTTTTTCAGTTCTCACATAGATAATGGCTAATTATGCTTAGTTTTGGTTTCCTTAAAAAAATGAGCTTAGAGAATATTTTTTCTTTTGTTCGTTACTTACTTTGTTATAGTTTAAGAGAAAAAGAATTGAGTGAGGCAGAGAATTTTATATGCTGACTTTATTAGCTAGGGTGCCTACTTGTTTAGTCAAATATTAGCCTACAGATTTTTGAATTTGTTTTTTAGATGTAACTACCAAGTAGTCTTTGTATAGATTATCCTGACATCATATTTATCAGCTGTGATTTAAGAAATCTCATGAGGAGCATTCTTCCTGTAGACTCTTTTTTTTAATCCCCAAATTTTCATATCTTCTCTTTTTTTAATGTAAAGGTAATATCAAAAGGGGTTATAGTTATATTAGTCAGGTAATGAGTACATTTTTTGGACCGTCACACCATCCGTTATTTTCTCTGTTTTTCCCCTTCCCAACCCCTTCCCCCCAAGTTGTACAGTTCATGTTCAATGTAGTGTCTAGTGATTATCAGTGCTGAATTGATTTACCCTTTGTCTCACTATTTCTGTGCTTCCCTTTCCCCTCCCCAAATCAGATTTACTTCTATTCAAGACAAACAGCACAGTAATAAAAAACAGCGACTGAAAGTAATAATCCAAAGGGGAAGAGGGATTGCAGACAGTACCAAAAAAACCCAAAAAACAAACTTTTGTTTCTATTTCCTGAACTTTTTTTTTTGTTTTTTTTTTTTTGTCGGTCATGGGGCCTGAACTCTGGGCTTGGGCGCTGGTTCCTGAGCTCTTTAGCTCAAAGAGAGCTCTCTACCGCTTGAGCCACAGCCCCACTTTCAGTTTCCTAGTGGTTTATTGGAGATAAGAGTCTCACGGACTTTCCAGCCTGGGCTGGCTTTGAACCGTGATCCTCAGATCTCAGTCTCCTGAGTAGCTAAGATTACAGGTGTGAGCCACCCGCACCTGACTCCATGTCCTAAACTTTAATCTCATGACTTCCAACAATTCTTGACAAAATTTGTAAACTACTACTGGGTGCCAGTGGCTCACACCTGTAATCCTAGCTACCCAGGAGGCTGAGATCTGAGATCTAGGTTCAGAGTCAGCCGGGGCAGAAGAGTCCCTCAGACCCTTATCTCCAATTAACCCTCAGAAAACCAGAAGTGGTACTGTGGCTCAAGTAGTAGTGAGCTTACCTAGAGCTGAAGAGCTCAAGGACAGTGGCCACAGTTCCAGAGTACAAGCCCCACAACTGACAAAAAAAAATGGTATACTACTGGACTGCCCTGTTAAACTTTCTATACCTCACAATCATGGGAGCTGATGCCCTGACACTTGGGAAATTTTATGGAAACTTAGTGTAATAATCTTTCTGTATTTAACATTTGCATTTAAGAATCTCAAAGATATGTTCATTGGCATATTATTTTTAAAATCTTTATTATTAGATATAGCCTTGTATTTTATTTACAGATTTCATGAACTGCTCAGAAAATGTGAGATTAAAAGTAGAAGGAATAGACATTATCATTTGGGAAAACTATGTCTGATAGTGACCAATATGACCTTGGATCACAATGTGAAGACTGAGTACACTTTATCTCTGAGTGGAGATTACATCCATTATAAAGCACTTTTTAGCTACCATATGCATTTTCAACCAAAAATATATTAAAACTATAGATTTAAAATATGGGCATTCAGTGAGAGAAACATGATGATAATTTTCATTTTACGGTCACCATTTCATAATCTTGTGAGTTTCTGTCAAGGCTATCAGAGCAAATCAGAAGTCTTGAACTTGAACGACCCTGGGTCATAGGAAAAACATGTGAACTTGAATCATTAAAATTATGGTTAAAGAAAATTCATTTCTAACTTTGTTTTTTGTGCTTTTTGAATCATCATATGATAACATGATTAGACAAAATAATAAATAAATATGACAAGTGTAGATAGTTTTTTTTCTTTTTTATTCTTTGTTGTTGTTGGTTATGGGGCTTGAGTTCTGGGCCTGGGCACTGTCCCTCAGCTCTTCAGCTCAAGGCTAGTGCTCTATCACTTGGGTCACAGCACCACTTCCAGTTTTTCTGAGTGTTTTGTTTTGTTGGAGATACGAGTCTCATGGACTTTCATATCCGGGCTGGCTTTGAACTGTGATCATCATATCTCAGCCTCCTGAGTAGCTAAGATTACAGTCATGAGCCATCGGCACCCGGCTAGTTTTTGAAAATATTTCAAATATCTATAATTTTGAGAATTACCAGTCTCAGAATCTATCTATTATATTAAGTGAAGTAAGCCAGGCGCAAAGAAACATAGGTCCCATGGTTTCCCTTATTTGTAATAACTAGTATATGTCTGAATCAAGCAGAAAAGGTCAGATAAGTTGATGTTAAGTGAAATGAAACCCAAGATAAGTATTCAAATGTTTTTTTTTTTCCTTTCATGCAATTGTTTCTAACACATTTATAAGATGACTTCTTTGTTGCTTTGTATGTCCCTCCCCCACGGTATAACCCATGCTTTCACTGTATTTGATGTTGGTATAATTTGTGGATGGGAATGGAAAAAACAAATCGTTTAACTAGGGATACAGGTGGACCCATTGCAACAATGAGATGTACAATTCGTTATGTCGAAAAACGAACTTTACAACTTTGGTGGGGAGTGGGGGGAGGATTGGGTGGGGGGATGGGGAGACTGGAAAGGGATGGGAAGGGGAAACAAAGGAGGAGGCAACAATGTTCAATAAGAAATGTACTCGTTATCTTGCCCATGTAATTGTAACTCCTCTGTATGGTATTCTCACAATTAAAAAAATATATATATATTAAAAAAAGAATCTAATATGGGATACCTAATGTATAGTTAACTCTATTGGAACTAATTTCATTACAAAATCTAGGAGTATCTCATACTATCCAGTGATCTATGCTGTTGGTATTACTTGAGATTATCCACACAATCATGCTTTTGAAAGAAAGAATACCTTCTTTTTCATTTTGATAGGATACAATGCTTTGATACATGTATTTTCTAAAACTGAGAGTTTGTAATTGATAGAGGTCAAATTGTTTGCAAGAGTGTTAGGTGGTCTTGACTTTAGTTGCATTTACTCATAATTAATACTCATTAATTATTGATTAGTACATTTGGAATTTAAAATTAAATCTTGAAATGGCACAAGATTTCTGGAAATACACATATGCAAAATTTGTCCTATGGTGAAATAAAATATTCAGAAGATGAGCCTAAACTGTAAAATATACTGATAAAACCTTCAATAGGTTTTTTTCTTTTATATTAGTGACTTTCTGTGAAAGATTTCATAATTTTTTGTTTTATTCTCAAACTCACACAAGAGGTATTCTTTGGCCGATTTTGTGCTGAAAAGTCCTTAATAAATTGTAAGAAACTCTTCATTAAACAAAAAAAAAGGGGAGAGAGAAAGAGAGAGAGAGAGAGAGAGAGAGAGAGAGAGAGAGAGAGAGAGAGAGAGAGAGAGAGAGAGAGAGAGAGAAGTATATAATCCATTGAAAATTCATTGAAATCTATGATTCAGAAATTTAAAATGCTATGAAGCATATAAAATGATTTTAATACCAATTTATGACTCTTTTAAGTGTGTGACAACTCTTTCATTGTGTGATTTGATCTGGACCTTAGTGCTAGTCTCCCAATTACTCCTTTTTTGAGATGTCTCCCTCAAATATTATTGCTTCAGAGAATGAATTACTGGTTACTCAAAGATGCTTGGATTTATTTGTGTAAGACCTCAAAATTATTTACTGAGTAATATTTTAACAATGGGATGGGTTGAACACAGATTCTTATTTATAAGAGATTGGGTACATATATAAAAATGTGCAAAATTAGTAGTTAGAACCATCATGATCAAATCCATTAATCAGTTTCCATGGTTAAAATCTGATCC
Organism: Dipodomys merriami; assembly: GCF_024711535.1. Taxonomy (NCBI): domain Eukaryota; kingdom Metazoa; phylum Chordata; class Mammalia; order Rodentia; family Heteromyidae; genus Dipodomys; species Dipodomys merriami. Next base: position 20,470 of record NW_027204159.1, on the reverse strand, counting down.
ATGTACAATGGCTACTTCCCGTATTGCTTAATACCAGGAATGACTCCATGACATTCTGGTCATTGTGTCTTCTCTGAGTTTCTCTGGGATATGATTCTTCTATTTTATTTTCTTACAGTCTCTTCAGCACCATGACACTTGACAAACCAATAAACAACTCCGTTCCATCCCTCCTGTCTCTGACATGTCTCTACCCCCTAGCAGCAGCTCAGCATGTTTACTGCTTAATCACTTCATGCCTCAAAACACGTGACTGTACTGAATGAGGCTTGTAATCAAATGGTAGAGCTCTACTTGATTATCATTCACAACAGTAGTTCAACACATGATTTTTCTAATTATCTCCCCTGTGGTGGACATTAGCCCCTTTTTGGTTTTCAATTATAGCATCTACATGTCTTATTTCTCAAACATTCCTAAGGGATATACCATCAGAGTAACTAGGCAGAATTTAAAGTTCCTGAGAAAAAGCCCTCTTTGATAACTTTTTGTTCCTCTCATGGTAAGTTGGGGTATTGCTTATTAGAGAACAAGGCGGGCAGGGGAAGGAAATGGAGAACGTCTTTTCTCATTTAAAAATAACTATGAAAAATTTCCACAAATAAATGCAGGAAGTATATGTCATACTTATTTCCTCATATATTTTTGGATATGCAATTATTATTTTTTCAGGGAAAGAATATCTTAAATGAGCTTATATTTGGCAATCAATAAAATTATATATTTTTAAAAGTTCTCTTTGTTTTAGTGAATATTCTAAACATATAATTCCTTGTGGTCCAAATCAAACTAGGCTAAAATGCTAATGTGTTTATAACAAGTGATGTCACCAAAGATCTCTCAGAAAGTTTTTAAACTAAAAATTAACAAATATGCATTTTGTATTTTTAGACATAGAATATATATTGTTATTTTTACCACTTTCTTGATAAATTGATAAACAAAAAAGTAATTTCCTACAAAATGATAAATTTGACAAAATATAAATATTCTCATGTTCTCTGTTCCCAAAGGAGATACTATGTAGTCATTTTGAGTGTCAAGTTTATTAATGATCTTCATCAGAACCATGTATATGTTGCATTTGCTATGAAAGTGTCATTAATAGGGAGCAGCTTCTTTGCTTGCATGAAATGATTTCTTCTTCTAGTTAAATAGTGGTCCAAATGCAAAATGCTTTAGGTAATTGTGTGAATTTATGATCATCACTTAGGATGCTGGGTTTTCAGAAATGCAATTGAATAGATCATATTTCTCCACAAATGTAGGTTTTATAGCTAAGATAGATCTAATATTGATAATCTCTTTATTTAACAGTTTCAAAATGCCATATGTGACTGAAAGCAGCAGAATCAAAATAACTATGTTTACAGCAAATAGAACAGGAAATGAAAGCAAGATATGCAGAAAGCTTCTCACTGAAGTGAGCATAGTATTATGGGGACAGTGTAGCGGCATTAGTACCAGCAATCAATAGGTTGATAGAGAGCATCTGTGTGTTTACAGATGTAGGGGTAGAATTCAAATGGGAAGAAACAGGATGACTAGTTTCTGTTGTTTACAATTTCCCAGAAATGCTATTTGGATGAGTAATATAAATCTCATGTAAAGGCAGAGAAAATACCAGTTGATTTATCTGAAGAATTCTGTACACACACAAAAAATCACATTTTCTCAAATTCTGCCATTTTCATATTTACATTATTACAAAAACAAAATAAAAAATGTCAATTTGGTAGATTTCACTTGCTCTAAAATGGATTCTGATTTTCTTTTTCTTGGTCTATATGCATTTATTTTTCTCACTTGGTCTCTTTGCAAATGAAAATAATAAAAGAGAAGTACCATGGGGGTTGAATTGTTTCTCCTCCAACATTCACATGCAGAAGACTTAACTACCAATTTGATTATTTTTGGAAGTAAGTGTTTTAGGAGGTAATTATGGTTAAAAAGATGATATAATTTGGTTCCTAATCAGTTAGGCATTGAATTCCAGCATTTGGGAGGCTAAGGCAGGAGTACTGCAAGTTTGGGTAGAGCTAGTCTCAGTTAAATAGTGAGAGCTTGAGCACCAGTTTGAGCTACATAGAATCTTTTCTCAAAAAAAAAATCAACAAAAACAAAGAAGAAAAAAAATGAAAAGAAGGAAAAGAAGAAAAGAGGGTGGGAATGGGAAAGGAGGAAGGGAGGGAAGAAGAAAGGGAGAGAAGGAAAAATGTACTTTCAATCATGTGAAAGTATTTGAAGAAGGTGAAAGTCTATAAGTCAGGATTGTCTTCTCTACAAACTGATGATGCTGACAGCCTGCCCTTGACTTTTCAGCCTCCACTACCAGCAGTAAATAAACATCTGTTGTTTAAGCCACATGGTCTATGCTATTTGCTACAGCAGCCTAAGCAGACAGACTAAGACAGAATTTACACCCAGAAACAGAAAGTTATCATTGGGTGATAGAACAATTATTTGCCTATTCAAAACTAAAATTTCCTTACCTTTATTCCAATACCGAATGTTTTAGCACATAATGTTGACAGATACACGTATGTCTCTTTGTTTGTTCGTTGTTTTTGTTGTTGTTTGTGGGGCCTGAACTCTGGGCCTGGGTGCTGTCCCTCAGCTCTTCAGCTCAAGGCTAGACTCTACCACTGGAGCCACAGTGCCACTTCCAGTTTTTTGGTGGTTGATTGAAAATAAGAGTCTTAAGGACTTTCTTGCTCAGGCTGGCTGTGATCCTCCGATCTCAACCTCTTCAGTAGCTAGGATTACAGGCGTGAGCCACCTGCACCTGATTACAAAAGTTTCTTAAAGGCAATATTTGTTTTCTGTGTACTTACCATTATGCACTCATTTGTCACAGTTCTTGGAGCTGTGGAATACTGTGATTGAAAACAAGGAAGCAAGAGATTTGAGATTTCAACAAACTAAAATTATAGATCAACTAAACTGTTTCAGGAAATATTAAATGTAACAAACTATATGATAGAATAGAAAGTCCTATATGTTCTTTTAAAAGAGTTTAGTACTTTTTAAAAAAGATTTTGACTCTATGCTTTATTGTTGTAGTACATGTTTTATAATTGTGATATAATAAAATACTGTCAAATATTAAAGTTTCATTTTCCCTTTTATTTCTTATATCTATGCATGTTATTGATTTAATACATATATATTTGTCATGTATTTTAGGTATGTATGAACTCCTAACAAATACTATTGAATGAAGATTATTTCCTCTTGAATAGTTTGGGAGATGCTGCTTGGTCTATTGATTAACTAATTCAGAGTTCAGTCTTTGGCATCTCTTCTAACTGCTGCTTCGCTTTTCAATTTTTCCAATACTATTTCCCATATTGAATTTCTTCTCTTTTTTTGTCAGTTGTGGGGCTTGAACTCTGGGCCTGGGCGCTATCCTGTAGTTATTCAGCTCAAGGCTAGGGCTCTACCACTTGAGCCACAGCACCACTTCTGTTTTGCTGGTGGTTTATTGGAGATGAGATAAGAGTCTCATGGACTATCTGTCTGGGCTGGCTTTGAGCCATGATCCTCAGATTTTAGCCTCCTGAGTAGCTAGGATTAGAGGCAAGAGCCACCAGTGCCCAGTTTGAGCTTCTTTAAATACTGCTTGTTTTGAATAGTTTTTAACCTATAAATTCTTAGTTTAAAGAAGGATGTGTTTTTCTGGGCACTGATGGCTCACACCTGCAATCCTAGCTCCTCAGGAGGCTGAGATCTGAGGATCATGGTTTGAAGCCAGCTCAGGCAAGAAAGTCTGTGAGAATCTTCTCTCTAACTAACCATCAAAAAGCTGGTGGTGGAACTGTGGCTTAAGTGGGCCATAGTTATCTCAAGGGCTAACCCTGAAATAAATAAATAGATATATTTATATAATAAATAAATAAGTTAAGCCCCAGGACAGGTATTGAAAAAAAGAAGAAAAAAAAGACATATCTTTCCAAATGTATCTTTCCCAATACACTCAATACATTGTGTTGCCATTAATAACATCTATTGTTTAGTGATATATATTTGCAACATACCTAGTGTTTAACTAATTGAATTTTTGTGAATATTTATTCTATTATTTCTTCCATGATCATCAAACTCCACAGTTAATAATCAATATAGCATTATCCAAAAAACATTTATACATCTGAGTATACACAGGTCTCATAAATCTGAACATCAAAGATCTTCTGTATCCACCTAAACTTTTTAGACACTTCATTTCTTAGTTTTATCACTGTTTGCATAATTCTTCTGATAAATGCAAGTGAAATATAGTATAATGTGTTCAATGAGAACATTATTTTCATCATTCCTTTTCATCATCTATTCGTATAACTTCTACTATGTGATGTGATGTCCATACTGGAAAAAAAATTATAAAATGTGAATACAGGCCCAGCTCTGAATCTTACCTAAGATATACTTCTATGAGTAGGAGGCAATCTGAAACATTGAACTTGTTAACCTTTAGGTACATTCTAAACCTCTGAATGTTCTGATCACTTAGCATTTTGTAGACATAGATATTAGAAAGCATATCAACTTCATCAAACTTCATTAAGTTAGCAGAACAGGAAACATATTTTTTTTTAAAGACATGCTCTGAGTTCTTGTCTTCCTTTTTGAGAAACTGTATCTGTTGCCCTAGCTCTTCTCTTTGAATGAATCTAGAGTGTCTCAGATAAGATTTTTGACTTTCCCCTTTTTCAAAAGTGTTAATGAGTCAGTTCTTATAGTTCTATTGAAAGTAATGTCAGTTTACAGTCGTTACTTAGCATGAAGCTTGGAAGTAATCAGCTGGCATGCTATTGGTGATTTTTCTCCTCCGTTGGTAAGGCATAGATCCTATATAAATTCTTGAGAAATTTGTTAGAAGTGATATTTCAGATGTCACATATAAGGGGAAAGGTGCTGAAACTTGGGCACTATTAGTGGTTTGTCTCAAATTGGTATTGTGTGAGTTTTGGGCTGTTGGTCTCCATATGAGTAATTTGGAGCACTGATTTCATTTTCACTCTTCAATAAACTTATTCAAGTTGACTAAGATCTCTGTGTGATCTCTCAAATAGAGAATTTTTGCTATTACTTCAATCACCCCCGCCCCCATTTTTTACCTGTTTGGTTCTCCTGAGATATTCATTATAGAGACAACTGGTTTTAATGAGAGGGGGGAATAATTCTTTTATGATTTTTATGAGAGAGAACTTACTTCACTTTTTCCCCTCTATTATTAGGAAATTGCAAAGAACAGTTCACAGTGAAGTGTTTTTGTTTCTGTACTCAAAATTCAGAATATTTATAAAAGAAAAATATTTTTTGTATGTTTTAAGGTTACTCCATAATCAATGCAGTCCAGACAAAAATAAGGAATATAAAACATGAACGTTATACTAGTCAGCTAACTCCCATTGTGGCAAAAACTAAACCTTGAATGATTATTTTCTTTGTGAAAGAGAAAGAGAAATCCAAGCATTACTACTATTGAATTATAAAACAACAAAGTATCTTCTTCTCTGTGGCTCTCTTCCATATAATTTACAGTCAAAATGCAATTTTTGGTACACAAATGATTCTATATTGAGAACAGTGTGGAAAATAGAATGCCTCATTCCAATTTTCTTGCCAAACAAAGAAAACAAAATCCTTCCCCATCTTCTGTATTATGTGAGTGCCAATAACGCCTCTTTGATGGTAGTTCTGTGTTGTATTGTGTTTTTGCTTTTAATTAAGATATATTGGGTAAAACAGTGCTTTATTGTATTGTGAAAAATACTGAAGCATGGGGTAATTACAGCCTTCAATGGATTGAATACAGACCTCATGTTACTGTCTCAAACCCATTATTTTTAGTTTACCAAAGTGCTCTGATGTTGTATTTCCTTCTGGGATTTTTATTTTTGAGATTCTCTTCCTCCAAAGGAACAGTAACGACCCCTACCTAAAATGTTAATTAAATGGCTATCTCACTTAGTATCAAGTCTTTATGTTAAAATATTCTTACACTTTGGATGGCAATACTCAATTTTGCTGCATATAGCCTTTTTATTTTTTACAACACTTGTTTTTAGAGGGTATAATTTTCACAGAAGGCAGAATTCAAAGTTAGCAGAAAGCAGGTTGGGAGCCAGACAAATATGGAAGAAATGTCATCCTCATCTTTATTTAAACCTGATTAACCTTTTTAATTTAGTCGTTAAGTTTTATTGAAAATGAACCAAAATATAGTCATTAATTGTGGAAAGAGAAGGGGATAATTTTAGACATTAAATTAAAGGGCTAATGCTCTGCAACTTGTAGGCAAAGATAAAATGGTGGGTTGCTCACTACAAACTGGTTATGAGGGAAAGGAAGGTAATACTATTCCCATTGAACCTGCAATTGATTTAGATGCTTACTGATTTCACAAATTGTGATAATGTGATGTAAGTCCCATAATGCCTAGAATGTATTTTTTTCTGGTATCTTATTAAGTATTGTTAATTGATTAAAAATCTTCTAATTCTAGTATTTGTTCGGTGTTTTCTTGGTTGCTAAGGCTGGGTCATTTCTTAAGGTGGGGAGGGGAGTAAGAATGGGTAGAAGCTCATTTATAACTCATCCTTTCATATGATTCATATAATATTTTCATTTATACATGTGATACAGAATTGTGTTGTAGAAAAAAAATGCCCTTTAAATCAAATGAAAGATTGTAATGTACATCACAAAAGGAATAGTATTAATAACTGTGAATGGTTCTGTTTTATATTCTTTCATTGACTCTATTGTTTCTAGATGCCTGCAATTTTCTTTTGTCATGAATTTTCTGCAAACATTATTAGTGTTCATACACATATCTAATCTTTTGTTGAACTGCATTGGATTAAAATGGTAATTGTAATTGTTATAACTGTCATTTTCATTTTGCATATTAAATACAATGGAGTCTATTAGATTATTGCTTGGCAATGCATAACGTCTAATAGTGTATTTTGAAAGTTGATTTTGCAAAAAAAAGTAATATTTAGATTAATAATATCTACAAATGCTATGGAGAGAGGGCTTACCATGTCTGTTTATTTAGATTAATTATTTGATGATTTATTATTATGACTAGCTTATGATAGTGATGTCTTCTTCTGTCCTAGGTTGAGACTCATGGGCTAATTTTATATTTAAAATCCAGATCACCCCCTATTGGCCCCTACAAAGTACAGTTATTTTTCTTTTACAATAATTTTAATGATGTGGAAACTGAATATTTGAGATTAGTAAGTGACCAGAATTTCAAACTTATGAAACTGTAACCTAGATCCAGTGGTCTTTGCCAATTTATATTTTTTTCTTTTATTGATAATGCTTTACTTAAGAGCCTGAGAGACTAATTTTATCTCTCCCTACAGAGGTTTCTGAAGAGTCAACAGTTATGCCTACAACTGTTTTTATGTCATTTGACCCCAAACATGAGAGCACAATACTGGACCAGAGGTTTGAACAAGAGGTACTTTGTAATGATCTTCGCATACAATTTGAGTTTTCAATCTAACTTATAACAAGTGCTAGGGTAGTTTCTCTGTTTGCTCAATGGAAGATATGCCTTCGATAGAGCTTTAAGTCCTGGTACAAACTTGTTTCCTTATTCCCTCCATGACTATACCTCCTAATTCTCTTCACTTTTCTCACAATGTCTTAGCCACTTGGCTATGTTGATGTATTTATGTATGTAAGCCATTTTTCCATATTTTTCCAAGGCTTCAGCAGAAATGCTCTTAGACTCTGTATTGTAAGAAATGCCTTGCCCCAACTATCTGTAAAGCTAGCTTCTGGAAATCTTCCATTTCCTTCCCAAATATCACTTCTCAACCAAGCCTACTTGGAACCTAAGTTAGTAGTGAAACTTTGAGGACCTTCAAACCAGTAATTTTGTTCTAATTTTTTATCCTTCAAAATATATCATCGCTTGTAACCTAGTTACAATTTAGTTACTTATTGTCTCTCCTCTGTTGAACAGAAAAATTCTTTGTTGTTTATTGACAAAGACCAAATTCCTTAAAACGATTCCTTGAAACATTTGACTTTAGTTAATTTGCTTGTGCTTTAATGCTTGACGTTTGCTTCCAGTCAAACTTGTTTGCTGATTATTTGAGAGATTGAGACTTATCTGCCAGTGGTAGCTTCAAACAAACATTTTTCAGATCTCATACTCTAGAATAGCTTCAGGATTATAGAGATAAGCCAGAGACAATACACAACATCATTATCTTTGAGAGTGATAAGGCTCAGTTAAGTCACAATATGTATTTTTAAATATGAAGGTACAGGAACTTGAAGTTTGTAGACTAACCAGATATATCAAGTGAGTAGGTAGATGTTAAAGAAGGAGTAGAATTTTTGCATGGGCAAAGAAAGAACTTTGAAAAATGCACAGATAGCAATGAAATCAGTGATCCTTCAGAGAAAGTGTTTGTGGAGATGTAACAATACCAGAAGTGGTCAGCAACTACTTTCTCTGAATTATATTGTTTCAAAAAATGCTCATGAATTTTCAACTATCTCAGAAAACATTGTCTTTAGTAGAAGCTGATGTTAGTTTTTTTTTGTGTGTGTGAAAATATCATACAGAGGGGTTACAATTACATGAGCAAGATAGCAAGGTAATGAGTACATCTCTTATCAAGCATTGTTGCCTCCTCCTTTGTTTCCCCTTCCCATCCCTTCCCATCAACACCCCGCCCCCCCCCACGCCAAAGTTGTAAAGTTCATTTTTCTACATAATGTCTTGTACATCTCACTGTTGCAATGGATCCACCTGTATCCCTATTTAAAGAATTTGTTTTTTTCCCTTCCCCTCCATAAGTTATACCAACATCAAATACAGTGAAAACAGTGGTAATGCTGTGGGGGAGGGACATACAAAGCAACAAAAAAATCATCTTATAAATATGTTAGAAACAATCGGAAGAAAGAAAAAACATTTGAATCCTTATCTTGGGGTTCATTTCGCCTAACATCAACTTATCTGACTGCTTCTGCTTGTCTCAGACATATACTAGTTTTTGCAAATAACAGAAACCATGGGTCGTATGTTTCTTTGGGCCTGGCTTACTTCACTTAATATAATTTTTTCCAAGTCTTTCCATTTCCTAACAAATGGGGCAATGTCATTCTTTCTGATGGAGGCATAGAATTCCATTGTGTATATATACCACATTTTCTTGATTCATTTTTAAGTAGATCTTTTTTATATTGTTTCAGTAAATAAACAGTGTACGTAGAAATACATAACTGATAAAGCTACTAACAGAAAATGACAACTGTAAAACTTAGAAGCAACTTCCTTGTGTGTGTGTGTGTGTGTGTGTGTGTGTGTGTATGTGTGTGTGTGTACTGGTGAGTGTAGGGTAGAGGACAGGAAGGAGAAAAGAACTTGTCAGCTGCAAATGATTAATGAGCCTCCTGATTCTTGGTGAAGTGATGCTCATGCCTTTTTTTATAGGTTTATACTTTATAACATGTATTCATTTTTTGTTTTTTCAAATATGCTAGTGAAAAAGAATACTTTTATGGCCATCATTCGTCTTTCTTTTGGACTGTCTGTTTCTACTTGGATATGCAAACATGTTATGTAACCTGCCAGATGTTGACTTCCCTTCCTCCAATTTGAGTCTACCACTAGCACGTGCTACATTTTATTTTCTTCTGAATCAGTTGGATGGTTTCAGAAATATGCTGACCATTCTGATGGAAGGGTGATACCCAAACAGAATTACCATGGGGATTTCCCAAGTTAGTTACTAAGGCTGTCATAATGAAGTATAGTTAACAGTGTGGCTTTAAACAACAATGTACACATATTCTCTCCTATCTGCAGAGGATAGAAGACAGAATTAAGAAGTCAGCAGGGATGTAGTCTCTGTAAGTTCTCTAGAGGTGAATTTATTCCATATCAATTCCCTTAGCTGTCCTTATTGTCAGAAATGTTAGGTTATTGCTTGACAGTAGACACAAGGCTTGAATCTCTTGTCTCTTTGTCACATGACATTCTCCTCTAGTGTCTGTATGTGTTTCTTGTTCTCTTAGAAGGACACAAGTCATACTGGATTACGGCCCACCTCACTTGAAATTGACCTTAACTGGAATATATCTGCAAAGATGCTGTTTCCAAGTAAGGTCACATTCAAAGGTACTGGGAGTTAGGGCTTCAGCATATCTTTGTGAGGGGTGCAGTAAATCAGCCCACTACATGAGACTATTATAAACAAGCCATTTACCTTCTGGAAACTTCTTGGCTGTTGTTACAAAATTTCTTCTTTTCTTTTAGCCATTGAGCAATGCCTTTTCCCTTTCCCTGAGCATTTACATTTGAACTATGACCTACCATGTACTTGTCTACAGAGCTTACAAGATTCCCTCTAAGACACAGGAACATCTGTTTAATTGGAAAGATCATTTATAATACATTAGAGTTTTAAAACTACAAAGAATTCAACATTACAGGTATTGTTAAACAGAAAAACAAGCATAAATATGCTAAACAGAAAAAACCAGTTGGTTTCCTGTAAAATATCATGTTCTTTGTGGTACCTTAACTTGCTTTTGGCTGGGGCCTGATGGATTGGTTTTGTTCAAAATTGGTTTTGTATAAAATACTGCTGGTCTCTGTTGTCCTATGCTTAGAGTTTTGAAGAAGAGAAATAACTTCTCAGAGAGAACATTCTCACATCCCTAAGATATTCCAGACTACATTCACATTTACAAATCTCTCCTGAGGCTCTCAGATGAAATATTGAAATAAAATGTTAAAAATATACAATTTCTTCTCCTTAAATCTCAGAATGTATTCTTGCCTATTTTTTGAAAAATAGGAAATAAAGAAGGAAAATCATTATAATAGAATAGCACAGTTGTGTAAAAAGCTGCGTTTCATAGTGAACAGAGCAGTCTCTTGTCTGAGAACCAGTTCTGTCTTAGTATTTATAGGTAATGTTGGCTAAGACACACCAAGAATGTCTCACCAGTCCTTTTCCCTTGAGCATAACAGTATATCAATGAACAAAAATGAATTTTAAAGGGGCTTGTTTCCTCCTTAGTTTCTGTAGACCTAGTGGCTCAATGTTTTCCAGAGCACAGTGAACATCTCACTGAGATAAAATAGTTAATTGCAGAGGAGCATTTTCACTGTCATTATTAATGATACCCCTTATTGACCTTTAATCATCTCCATGACATAAATCTAAGTTCTTTAAACCTCTTTTTAAAAGAAATATGCTGAGCAATTTTTGAAATAATGAAAACTACATACTATGTATCAGAAGTCTATCTAACATGAATGTTGTTAGTGTATAAATATATAACACTCTAGCCAGATTTGAATATTTTATATTTTCTGATGGTTACAATTTAACTTCAGCATCTTAACTTGAAAAGTAGTACAATCTTAAAGGTTTTTTTTTATCAGTAGTAGGTTCTGAACTTAGGTTCTCATGATTGCTAGGCAAGTGCTCTATTAATATCACATCCCTATCCTTTTTAGTTTTGGTTTTACTTTTCAGATAGGATTTTATGCTTTGGCTCAGACTGGCTTTCAGCTGAAAATTTCCTATATATAACTCATTCTTTTGAAAAAAAAAGTCTTACTTTTTTCCTGGATGGTCTTGATCCATGACCCTCCTGATATCTGCCTCCCAGCTAGACAGGATTGCAAGAGTGTGTCACTAGACCTTCTCACCCTTCTTTGGTGGAACTGGGACCTGAACCCATATCTTTGTGCTCACTAGGTGAATGATCTATGACTTGAGCTAAGTCCTTTAGCCTTTTGATTTTTTAATAGTTTTAACATATTTAAAAAAATATTTTTGTAAACAAAATTAGAACAAATGGGCTCATTTGAAATCTCATCAGATTTGTCTGGGCTGATCTTGAACCCGTGATCCTCCTACATCCACTTCCCAACACTCATATTCACAAAAATATATAGTAAATCTAGGCAAGTTTTAATAATTAAAAAATATCTAAGACCACCAAAAAATTACTAGCAGGGAAAACTGTGAAGTCTTTATCACAAGAAAGCATTAATGGAGATAAAACAGTGGTACAAAAGAGGCAGAGTGGAGGAAAGCTCACTGTCACTTGGAATTGCCAGCACTTGTAATTGTGTAATTGCAAAAGAAAATGTCTATAAATGAATCCATTGTGGATGTAAAACAAGAATGCTCTTCTGTAATGTATTAAATTTAAATTGGGGGAAAACATTTCATTGAATTACAATTTAATGAAGGCCTTGTTCTTCAGAAATCAGGTTTAATCCTGGAAACAGTTTTCATAAATAAGAAACATTTTCCTGGGTCTCTTATCATTTATTTTTGGTTTGTTTTAATTTTTGTCATTACCTGAATGTTATATCCTTATTTCAGTCTGTTTTTTCTTTTAACCATTGAGATATATCTCTTTCGATTTTTAAGGGATTTTGAGCTAAAAGAACAAAATTGGGGACTCCGTAGATCCTGGACTCCTGCTCTAGCTCTGTGTACCTCAGCTGGGTGAAAAACACTTTCCGGCTTGTATGTGATGAACTGTATCAAAATTGGATATTGTAATCAGCACATATACATTGAATAAACTGACTTCTTTCCTGCTTTCCCACCTTGAAAATATAGTATATTTGTAAAACAATTCCTAGAGTTGTGTCTTACTCAAGAATTTTTGCTATCAAAAGGCATACTGAGAATAACCAAAACCCTAGTTGAGGAGCTGTATATGAATTGATATTTTTGTAGCTATACATCTCTATTTACAAATTTAAGCAGGCACATAGGTATGTGTCTTAAAGAAAGGATTTGGTGGCAGATTGTAAATATAGTGTCTGGAAGCATGGGCAAGTGACTCTTACTGGAGTCACTGAGTTTTCCTCATTCTTTAACTTTCCTAGGGTTTCAAGAGTTACTTGCCATTATTATAAATATTCATGTGCTGCTTAAAAGTAATGACAGGGACCTAAAAAACTATGGTAATAACAATGCTTTGTATATACAATATGTCACCAGCATACTCATTATTTGACTGATCAACTGTTTAATTGCTTTTAAATGTGTCCACCTAATATTGACAAATTGAGATCTAGGAGCTTTGGATCATCTCAGTGATGTGTGTCTTTGAGAAAAGCCCTAGATGGCAAGACATGATTATTTATTGTATTAAAAATTATGTGTACCACATTTTCTTGATCCATTCATCTACTGAGGGGCATCAATGTGGTTTATATACACAATGGAATTCTATGCCTTCATCAGAATGAATGACATATTTATAAGGTGATTTTTTTGTTGTTTTGTATGTCCCTCCTGCACTGCATAATCCCTATTTTCACTGTATTTGATGTTGGTATAATTTGGGGAGGGGAAGGGAAAAATAGGCATATAGGTGGACCCATTGCAACAATGAAATGTACAAGATGTTATGGTGAAAACGGAACTTTACAACTTTTGCCAGGGGTAGGGATGAGGGGGACGAGGGGGAGGGGGGCAGGGGTATATGTGTGTGTGTTATGGGAGGGCAGGGATGGTAAGGGGAAACAAAGAAGGATGCAACAATACTTTATAAGAAATGTACTCATTACCTTGCTCATGTAATTGTAACCCCTCATATGGTATTCTCACAATAAAAAAACTTATTAATAAAATAAAATAAAATAAAAAAGAGGGGCTGGGAAGGTGGCTCAGTGGTAGAGCGTTTGCCTTGCATGCGTGTGGCCCTGGGTTCAATTCCTCAGCACCACATAAGAAAAAAGCCAGGAGTGGCGCTGTGTATCAAGTGGTAGAGCCGCTAGCCTTGAGCTGAAGAGCTGAGGGACAGCGCCCAGGCCCAGAGTTCAGGCCCCACAACTGGACCCCCCCCATCAAAAAAATAAATAAATCATCTTCAAATTAAAAACAATTATATGGATGGGTTTTACTTCAGGGTCACATGGAAATGTTGCTTCTCTCTTGTTCAGCCTGAGTGATGTGCTGATCAGTATGAACCTTCCTTAGTATTGAGAGGAAGATTTAGAACTTAATGTTGTAACGTGATTGGTTCCATTTGGTCCTCTGAAATGCCACACGCTGCAGGCTACAAAACTAACAGTAGGTCAGAAATGTTTTATTAAATTCCATTAAATATTTTTATCTGACTTTTATTCACTATTACTTCCACTACGGCAAGCTCAATTCTTATTCAGTGATTCCATGTTCTCATCTCCGGGGACTTTTGTTGAGATGGAACATCATGATGGAGAAAGTTGATGAAGTAGAACTGCTCCAGTCCTGACAGCCTGGAAACAAGTAGAGGCTAGCAGAGGTGGCCAGGATAAGATACATCTTTTAATGGTACCTCCTTCCTTATATCTACATTCGCTAACAAGGCCCCCATATCCTAGTCATTCATTTAGCTACAAAATTTTTAGTGAATTAATACTGCTAAAGTTAGTGATTGCATGATCCAATCATCCTTTCAAGCTCATTTGGTAGAAACTAAGAACCCTTAATGGATGAGCCTGTCAGGTGAAACATTGCTTCCAAACAACTAAAATATATTTGTGTAAATATGAGTATCTAACTTCTTTTCTATTTTTATTTAATTTGTAAGAATCAGCAACATTGGAATATATGTATGTATGTATGTATGTTTAGAACTAAATATATATGTATATTATATATAATATTTGTATATGTTTATTATATATATTACTACCAATTAGTTTCCTAATCTGTTCATTCTCTAATTAGGTTATTTTGATCATAGAATAGGGCAAAAGTAAGTGGTGATAAAGACATTTTTAGGAGAAATAGAATATTCTGCAGTTAATGACTTTTTCCATAAAAAGTACCTAGATTGGTAAACAGTATTTTATAATCTTTCATTAAATGCTATATCAATAGAGAATCTACATTCATTTATTAAAATTCTAACCAGTCTATTAAAGTACAATAGACCAATTATTAAAGTCTTACTTTTCTGATTACATTTTCAAAAATTGCCTTAACATATATTAATTATACAAAGTAAGAGTTTATTGTGATGTTTTTGTATATGCATTTAATGTACTTTGAGCATAGGCATTCAAACTTTTGCTTTTTATGGTTCTCTTCTCCTACTGGTCCTTTTCCTCTACTCAAATAGACTTCCTTCTACTTTCTTACCTTTTAAATAAAAGTATAATGCAGTATGTGAAAGGAAATATATGTGTCTTTCTGAGTTGGGCTTATTTCACTTAACTTGATGCTCTCTGGTTTGCTCATTTTCCTGCAAATTATATAATTGTTTCTTAAAGCTAGATTGTACTCTACTGTGCATATATTAGTTTTTTTATTTGTTTATTTGTTAATTGACACATTAGCGGATGCTATAACTTGGCACTTGTTCATACAGCCACAACCATCTCTATTGTATGCGCACTTGGATTCCTTCAGGTGTATCCAAGAGTTGTGTCATTGAATATAACAGTATTTCTACTTTTAGTACTTTTGAGAAAATTCCATACTGATTTCCACAATGGTTGAATGAATCTACATCTCCACAAGCAATGTATAAATTCTTGGTCTCTTGCCTCCACATTTGCACAAGTGTTTGTTGTTTATAGTTTTTTTCATGGTAACTATTTCTGGTTAGTGAAATGATATTTCAGTGTCACTTACTTTTATATCTTCTTGGTGGCTATAGATGTTTAACATGCTTTTCATATTTTTTTTGGTCATTTACTACTTGTGAGAAGTGTATTTGGTTCCTTACCTCATTTATTAATTGGTTGATATGTTGGGTTTTTGCTTTTTAAAAAATCTTTTCCTGTTCTCATCTTTTTATTGTGGCATTTAAGGTGAAATAGTATAAATTCTGTTGGCTAGGATTCAAAATTCCTGCAGATTATCATGTAAGTAGTATAATCTGGATGTACATTTTATCACTTATTTCATCAATAGCAACATTCCATATTGTATGATTATTTGCATGTGACAACATGTGGATCAAAGAATGCCCAAAGAGCAGGTAAAGGGCACATCCTGAGTGTGTCTGTGAGGGAAAGAGAAGATAGTGGCATTTGTATCAGTAACATGATTCATTGGCAGTAATAAGCCAACAAGGGAGAACAAGAAGGAAATTCTCCCTTCCTGCACTGAGAAATTCATCTTTTTCAACCCCTCTCTTGTTGTAGAACTTTCTTTTGAGCAACACAAGCTTTTGCTTACCACATCCACATTCTCTCTTTCAGGCTCTTGCTGCAAATTATACCTTAATCTACCTGGTTCTCAGGCCTTTCGATTCAGACTGAATTATACCATTAATTTTTCTGGTTTTATTTCCAAACTCCCTGTTACCTGTGAGCTAATTGCAGCCATAAAGTACCTACTTATTTATCTATTACCAATTTCCTATTGGTTTTGTTTCTTTAAAGAACCCTGACTAATGTACTTACCTACAAAATGATCAGTACCTGCCTACTCTATATAAATATCAGGATCAATGGACAATTGTTCTAGTTTCCTTATTTTAAAGCTAGTTACAGGTGTTGGAAAGTCGAAGGTGGAAAGAATCCTATTGAATAAGATGATAGGAGGAGTTTTAGAAATAAAACAAGTTTAGTGAAAAATAATGAGAAGTTTTTTGGAATAGATTTTAGTAGGAGAAAATGTTAATATCAGGATATATGAAATAATTTTGAGGAACAGCATAATAGTTTTCCTTGAATACCTGTTTTATTGGAAAATGGTATGAATTAGGCAAATTTAGATAATTGTAAGGACTTTGGAATTAGTCCTGGAAGAATATGACATCATTGACTGTTTAGATTGCATAAAATAATATTTGATATGGTACCTGTAAGAACAAACCTTATCTCAATTATGGAATTTATTTGTATAACCAGAGGGAGAGAGGGTGGGTAGAAATTCCTTCTTGGGTTTTAACTCATGGCATAAGCATTGTTTCTGAGCTTCTTTTGCTCAAAGTAATACCACTTGAACCACAGCTCAACTTCCAGCTTTTTGGTGGCTAATTGGAGATAAAAGTTTCACAGACTATTTTTACCAGCTAGCTTTGAACTACGATCCTGACATCTCAGCTTCCTGTGTAGCTAGAATTACATGCATGGGTCTTTAGTGCCAAGTTTATAATTTGGTGTTAAAAGTCTCATATTTTTCTGCCATAACATTGTGCTGTTCAATTATTATTCACTTAATTTGTTTATTTGTTTTTAAGGAAAATGTAGCACTTCTACATATTGTTCAACCTTAGCCAACATAATGATCTTCTGTAAATTCAAAGTTGATAAATGAAAACTAAGTGCTCCTTTTCTATGTTAAAAAAAGTCAATTAAATTTAACCAATATGAGTTTGCAATCAGTGGGATTACTTAATTTAATATATCAGTTTTCATGTCAATCAGAGTTTCTTTCTCAGAGACTGAATGCTTCCTTTGATGCCATAGGGAAGAGAAATACAAGCAGCCAGAAGTACAGTTTGATCTTTGGATCTTCTAGCCTCGTTGTGACCACTCATCTGAATTTCATGTGCCGTCTCCCAAGTCATTTGGAGTTCAGTAAATCAAATTACCTATCATATTACCCCACTGCCTATCCTGACATGTTTTCTCTGCAAACATGATGATCAAATTTCCTATTGTCAAACTTGTCTGTAAAGAGTTATATATTATGTCCAATTCCTCCATCAATTGGTACAAATTAACATAATAAATGGTGGGTCCCTTTTCATGCTTTAAGTCAGAATTTGTCTTCTTTTTATCTGGATGTCAAGTGAATTATATAGTTACTTTAACATTTAATAAATTGAGATATGTTTTTCATTTCTTTTATAGTCTTGTTCTAAGTTCTTAATCTGACCATTTTCTTTTCATTGTTGTTCTGGCAGTTACAGTAGTACTCTAAAATATTTTACTCTAAGAATATAATAACAGATAGTAAATCTCAGATTTTGCAGAGATTTGTTTTTGTTTTTGTTTTTCTATCCAAGGAAATTAATGTTTAATCTGTAACATCCATTAGGCATTAGGCACTGTTTGGAGAAATTTTAGTACATAAACTTAATGCAATAATGTTTCATTTCAAGCATCTCCCTTGGTTATTATATGTAATTCCATTTAAAGGGCAGTACACATTTTTTGTGTTATTCAATACTGACTTTGTTTGAAGCATGACTGAAGGGAATATTCTGGATACTTTCTCCCCATTTTGATGTTAAATTTAGCTACCCAGTAGCCTCTAAGTGTTTGTTTAGTTCCTTTTGCTCTGGAATGCCTTCAAGGTTAGTAAGAATCTTAGGGTCCAGACTATTGCACCCTCATTTTTAGATGAGGTTATATACACACAAAAACTAGTGAATGATGGAATACAATACAACCTTAAATTGACTGAGTCCAACAAGTATTACCAATTGAATTTTAACCATTTAATTGGCAAATTAATTTGTTACTAGACCCAAACAACAAATTAATCATGTTCAGTTAAAAAATTTAAATTTTAGTTGATTTTCCAAGAAAAGAAATTATAGCTTCCTATTAATTCTCTTACAGTTCTTAGCAAGTAATACATCCCTGTTCTTTGGCAGAAAGGAGAAATACTCATCTGGTGGTCTTGTCGAATTGATAGTTCCTTAAGTGCAAAATCTCTGACCTTGACTGGATATTCATTAAGGTCACTTATAATATATAATCCTGTCAGACTTGGGTTGAGGAAGTAGGAAGTTTGTGTCTGAAGGAATATTGAAAGCCAGAGAAAGCAAGTAATAAGTACAAAAGAAGATTCATTACTGCTTTGGTTCTTTCTTCTTACAATTCTAAGGGACTTTATGTGTTGGTGGCAATGCTTTTTGCTTATAAGCTGGAGAAAGTAGTAGAGAAGTTGTATTTATTACTTTCTGACATAAACTTTGCATCTTCTGTCTTCCCAAATCTAGCCAGCACTGCAGTTCTTTCCAGAGTTTCTCTATAACATGATTTTATATTAAATGATTTGAGACTGCTCACTAATTAAATTGTCTCTAATATTTTTTGTGGAGTTTTGTAAACTGTTAGCCTTTAGGAAAGGAAATTGCATATTAAGAAAATTGAATAATCAAAGAAATGTCATAAGACACAGAAAGAGGTTCTCTAAATAAGTAAAATATTACATCATCATAAATGCAGAAGTTTAGAGATAAAGGTAATCTGATCAAACCAGTAGATATTAAAGAGAAAACAAAATTATAATTCATTTAGTTCTTGAAATTTTCATTGCTTTAACTTTATTTTATATTAAATACTCAGAATTCTAAATGAATACTTTAAAGATTATACTGAGATAATATAAATTTAACAGAAAGTTACAAATTCTCATTTAATACTTCAAGAGATATTTTTAATTGGAAGATTAATTGTAAACAAAGTTTAACATTCCATATGTGTATATTTAGGATTTAATTATCCAACTTTAAAAATGTTCTTTAAAATGTTTATATGCAAAGACATACAAATTGACCATTGCATTATATTATGGATGTATGCAAAAATATGTGATATCAGTTTCTAATTGAGTATTTTGCTTTCTAATCTTTGTGAGGTGTTAAAGAGATAATCTCCTTTCTAGTATATATATTCTTGAGGTAAAAAGTTTTCAAAATAATCTGAATTTTGAGTTGCTTATCATGTCATAGAAGACCTTGTATTACTGGAGAAATCTTTTATAGAAGTGAATAATCTAAAATGCATAAGACTTGAGGGAGAGGAAGAAAAAGGAAAAAAATAGTTTTACTATTAAGTAATAAATTGATAGAAAAATATAATTGAAATTAAAAGAACAAAAGAAAGTTATTTACCTATCTATCTGGGGCTGGAAATGTGGCTTAGGGATAGAGTGCTTGCCTAGCATACATGAAACCCTGGAGGTATTCCTTAGTACCACATAAACAGAAAAAGCTAAAAGTGGCATTGTGGCTCAAGTGGTGGAAAACTAGCCTTGAGCAAAAGAAGCTCAGGGATAGTGCCAAGACCCTGAGTTTAAGCCCCAGGATTGACCAAAAAATGTTATCTAGTGTTAGAATTTTTTAGTAAATAATTTAAAATAATATCGAGAGTCATGGAAAGAGATAGTAATGATCTCATATTATCTGGAAGACAATATAAAGGCACAACTTTTTCTCTATTGCTGTCAGGAATGAAACTGGGTGGCCATATTCAAACTTGGTGGGTCATTACCTAAGAGCTGTGTACACATAAGAACATCAGAGAGGATCAATGGATAAGAATATGGGAAACAAGATACAAAGGCAATTTAAAGCAAGATGCAAGTTCCAAGGGACAAGAAACTAAGAAAATGGAAATGTTTTGAAAATAAATAGCAAGTGGATATAGGAACAAATATATTTGAAGAACATAGTGGGAGGGCATTAAATGTATGGTGAAAGTTTTCAGTAGGAAAATTCTTTTATATAAAATGTAGACAGAATAGATAGCATCATGGAA